>NC_056731.1:1302657150-1302712150 GCF_019279795.1 Protopterus annectens
AACAAAAGACTAAAAGTGTACCAGAAAGACAGAAACCAAGACTGAAACTCAGGGGCTATGAGCATATGAAAATCCATGACTGATGTGAAACCAAAAGACTCTTGTTTTGTCATTATTCATTCTATTTCTTTTCTTTCTTTTCTATTATTATCACCTTGGTTGCATAAAACTATAAAAATATTGTTATTCTAGATGATTTTAAAATAAAAAAACTAGGTTCCTGAGCAATGGGATTGCTGAACTGATAGCCAATATCAACCTTATACAATTATTCAAGGAAGCAATTCATCCAAATCTTCAAACCCGCAACTACTCCCTCCTGGTTCTGCTAATCACTAACAACCCTACCATCATCTCCAATATATCTGTTCTTCCACCCTCATTTAGTGACCACTTCCAAGTAACCTTCAATCAGTCACCAAAACTGCCTCCTCCAAACTAGATACTTTCAGACCTAGCTCCATCATCAATGCAGACAACCTCAAAAAACACCTAACAACATTTGACTGGTCTCACATCACCTCCTTACAGAACCCATCTTGGCTGCAACAACTCTCACACATACTCTTCGTCAACTTCAAGAAAAATTCTTCCCTCTCACACAGTACCTTTTCAAATAAAACAACCCTTTCCCCCCGACTAACCACTGAACTGAAAGCTCTGCTTAAACATAGGGACAAAGCATGGTCTTCATGGAGACAAACCCACTCATCAGAAAATCACACTGCCTTTACCTCTCTATATAACCTAAGTAAGCAAACCGTACTCTGACACAAAACCAACTACTTTAAAATCAAGCAACTTGCTCTTCTAGGAAAACACAAACAATCTTCTCACAAGCCATAAATACAGTTATCCCACCTCCTCTTCTATCATGAACAAGACCTCTCAAGCCCAATGTCAACCTCTGACTCTCTCAAATATTTCAGGCATCTCCTTATTACCACAACCTGTATACCCCCCCGACTCATTTAGTCCTCTTCCTTTTATCCCCTGTTCTATTTTAAGAAAATTACCCAATAAGAACTTGTTCTCCTTTTAGAAAATATACCTCTAGATGCACACCCTGGTACAGACAACCTACTCCTTTGGTTTATTTATATCAGTCTACAAAGCCTTCCTTGTCACTCCTCTTTTAGATATTTATAACTTCTGCTTAATTCAAAATACAATTCCAGACTTATGGAAAACTGCTCTGGTTTAACCCCTTCCCAAACAGCCTCAGCCAATAAATGCCTCCCACTTCTGCCCTTTCCCCATCCTCCCTACACTTGGCAAAATACTTGAAAAACTAATCTACAACAAACTGTCCATTTACATCCAATAGTACCATCTCCTCACTCTTAAACAGCATGGAGTCTGGGCTGGCTGGATCACAATGACAGTGCTATGGTCACTTACAGATGAGATCTTTCTCACCATGGATAAAGGAAACCTTTCAGGAGCTCTCTTCATTGGCCTTACCAAAGCTTTCCATCTAATTGACCACTTCCTGCTTCTTGACTCCCTCCAAGAAATTTGGAGTTGTCCCCAAACACTGTCACCTGGTTCCTACATTTCTTTAACAAATAAGTATTTCAGATTCAGAATAGGCCCATCCTTAGCTGCACTAGCACCCTTATGAGAAGAGTATCCTGTGGAGTCATACTCACCCCCTTTTGTTTTCAATCTTTATTAATCAGCTGCCTGCCCCCTGAGCTCCCTAACCTTCCTATTACTCTTTATGGAAATGACATGGATATTCTTCTGTCCAGTCTCTCACATTCAGCATTTCAAACCCAGCATCAGTCTGACCTTTATTCACTTATTTCTCGGATAAACAACCATAAGAAACTCCCAAACCCCTCTAAAATAGAAATTCTGACATTTGGAACCTCAAAAAAGCTGAACAAGACACCTGAAAATCTCAACATCACAGATCTCAACAGATGCCCAATAGCAACAGCCACATCCTTTAAATACTTAGGTTTATGGCTAGAATAGTTATTTAACTTGCAAAGCCATATTGAAAACACCAGGAAAAGGATTGGCTCCCTTATTATTCTGGTCGTGTGAAATATCTCCCTTTCTCTTTGGACAAGCTAGACTGCAATATACAAAGGAGTCCTCCTTGTTCAACTTGAATATGGGCTCCCCAGCATAGCAACATCTTCTAAAAAAAACTCATCTATTGTACAGTCCACTGAAAACAAAATCTGGTAATTAATTTCCAATTCCTCCCTTAAGGAACACTACTGCATTGCCTTCTCCAAGGCCAAATGGGTTCCAATCTTCTAAAGAGTTGAACTACTCCTACGTTTTTTTGTTTTTAAACTACTTCAAGCAGGTGTTTTTCTACCTCTTGCAATTAAATTCAATAATAAAACTACCTCGTACAACCTCCGCAACCTCTCTGAATTAACTCCTTCACTCCAGACACCCCAATCTAAACAGCACTGTACCAACCATTCCTTCTCCATTCTTTCACCTAAAGTCTGTCAATCCATTCAACATCACCTTAAAGAAGTCTGATGCTTTTCCACCTTCAGAGCTCAAATCAAAATATGCCTTCACCAAAAATCTGACTGCAAGTGCTTATCCACTGGACACCTCACCTGTATCAGTTCTACTTTAATTCTCTGTTCTCAGCTGCTGCTTCACTCTCATGTTTACTACTAATTTTGATTCAGGTTTGACTTTCTACTCTGCTAATATTATTTTTTATATTGTATCAATTGTCTATGGGATTATCTACCTTATGTGATTAATCTATGTATGTGAATTTTTGGGGGGAATTTCTGCACCTGGGATGCTCTACAAGTGGTTTGTTGTGATCAGTCTACTAAGATGTTTAACAAACTAATATAAATAAAATAAATATAGTCCCAAAGGTAGCTAATTTGATCATCACCAATGCACTGCACATTACATTTTCCTCTGTGTAGCTGTCCCTCATTAACAATAAACTCCTTGCATTTTTCTGGGTTAGTGTCCTTAAAGAAACCATCCACTAATATACCACATGATGCTCCTGAGTTATCACATTTATGTGGACCATACGACACTGTGCTACACTAGTTACATTTAGCTTTAGTAAATATGTTGACTGTGGTCAGTGCTGTATGTTAAAATGTATACACTGGTGTATAAAAATGTTTACTTCAACGGGGTGTTGATTTATATTAGGACCAGTTGCTGGACTGAGATCACCTGTAATGGAAAAGTAAGCACTGAACTATTTTGGTGCATTATTTGCTGATTTGTTTGAAAGGGATAGACTTAGTACGGTTGTTTTAACTAAAACATCACACCTATCTTTCCAAAATATCTCTGGGTTATAGTTTTATTTTCATCACATAATGCATGAGCATATTGACTATGCAGTTTTCAGGAATCATTTTATTGGACTCTCTACCTTATGTTTTATAATGTTTCTGTGATTTGTCTGTCACATCATGGTAATTGTAAACCCATGCACAGTTTTTGCTTAAATATTCACAGTAGTATATATCTTTCTTGATGATGCATGTCTGTTCAGCAGAATTTTGCTTGGAACCAATGGGGGGAATTTAATAAAGCCTACACATTTTTTTTTCTGTGTAGGCATTGTGCCACACTGCTAACACAGCCGTGAACATTTTTAGATTCAATAAGCACTGCTGAACGGTGTGCATGAATGCACCAACATGGAAACTTCCATGGCATGCAAATCACCTCATAAGCAGGTTAATTTCATGCAAATGAGGCAGGTAGAGTGATCCAGCAAGCAGATAGGCAACCCTGTAGACCCTGTGTCAGTGTTCATAGTGTACTCAGAAACATTCCAAGTACAGGACTGTAGACAGATAAAAGGGGCTGTAAAAATGTAGAAAGATAGACAGAAATTGTATAGCACACACAGATATAAGCAAAACTATTCTCTGTGTGTTCCAAAAGTTGCAGTAAATATGTTAAAATACATTTTTTTTTTATAATCTTGGCATATTTGTGCAGCATGCTACAGTGCACAAGTATGCCTTATTAAAAAAAAGTTGAAAAAATCAAACTAATATCAGGAGACAGAAATGTATTACAGGACTCTGTGTGCTATATCTACAACAGTACATTGGTGCTGTTGCTAACGTGGAAGGGGTTGGAAGCATGTAGTATCCAAGCTATGTGCACGGATCCCTATGCAAATGAGGTGGTTACTGAATAGTATAATGGGGTAATTGTGTCCGCATATTCCCTCTGTGTAGGCAGAGAACTGTGTTGGTGTCCACAGAGGAGGTAGCTGACAGCAGGACTGGGTGCGTCCACTAACTTCAGAGCTAATTGGAGCATAGATGCTCCTGTTTAAGTGGTGCACTGCCATGCTGAGTGTGCAAGTGTGGGGCAGTGTGTACTGACTGCTAAGCATTGTTTACCTATGGGTCACGTGTTTACACCATGCGCAGCTGTACTCAGAGTATCTAAAAGGAGAAATGATGCATTAAATAGTGTTGATCCTTGCTTAACTTAAACTAGGGCCATTAAATGATGTCAGTGATATACTAGGCAGGTGCAATGCATCATACACAGCCAATCATGCAGGCAGCACATACATTAGAGCACTATAAAGTATGCATACACCATGCAGTCTGATTTTCCCCCATACTCTGCACCATAGGAGTACAGACTTGGGAATTTTAACTGAAAGAATGCTATAGGCTGCTACATTTGTATGTGTTAGATGCTGAAATTAATGCTGCTGCTGCGGAAATAGGCCAAGACAGAGAAGAAGAAGAGTGTTCAGGCCCAGGGTAACCTTCCAGGAGCTATATGAGCTGGAGATTGTAGAGTGGTACAGGGTTGACAGGGACATGCTACAAGAACTCACTGAGCTCTGCTGCCCTCAACTCAGACCCATAGCCAACAGAGGAGAACCCATCCCATTGGAAACAAAGGTGTGTGTACCCCTTAGGATAATAGCCATAGGTTCCTTCCAAAGACTGACTGGGTACAAGATAGGGGTCTCACAGACATCAGCATCCAGGGTACTCCACCCGTTTGGTATGTACCTCATAAGACACCTGCAACAATTGGAAAGGCCGCAGAAATACCTCACTAAAATAATCATATGCCTAAAGCAGAAGCCTTATGCTGACCGTCTAAAAAAACTCCAGCTATACTTTGTCACATAACATCTATTCAGAGGCGATCTCTGCTTAACATACAAGGCCATTTCAAACCCAGAGCTGTTGGACATGCTACACCTAAAGAAACCACAGTCCCTCAGAGCTGCACTCCAGGGATCTAAACCTGGTTATCACAATGAACAAAACATGCTGGAGGGCTAGGATCCTGTCCCAGAGACTTTTACCTATTCTGGATGTTGCAAATTGAATGCTGACAATATGGATGCATTTATAGGACATTCAAGAGAACCTATGTTTGTAGGGACATCTAATAATGATTGTAATACATCCAGTTTGAATATGGATGTTAATATTTCTAATACATCTATTGAATATTTGGGACATCTTAATAGCTTTATACAAACTATAGATTCACCTCCTGTTGTACAAGATAACTAGGTGAAGCTGACTTCTTATGAAGGTACTCTATTGGAGAGACCTGGAGTTTCTACACATGTAGGCCAATCTGCAACTACATTTGATGGAACTTTTTCTACTTTTTTGGAAATGAACATGGGCCTAATGAATGGTTCCCCGGAAATGGGCCTCTCATTAATATTACAATTATTGGTACAGATGTTTGTAATGGGCCCTATAAACAGATCATATTGATATGGGTTCTTCTAGTATTTCTGATATTGTAGCAGATGGCTGGGTGATATCGAACTATAATGATGTAGACAGTATGAACATATTGGATGATTTTGGGAATGCAGATCCCTTAAATGGGTTTGATGAACAACAAGATCAAACATAATGTGCTAGTTGTTCTGATAAAATAATGAGTGATCAGACAACATTAGTTCTTGGTGAAGAAAGATCTGGGGACATTTTGAATCACCCCTTGGTTGTTAAGCTCTCTAAATATAAACCTACTGAAGCAGAGATGTCTCTTCTTTCACATGGGATTAAATTTGTTCCCATGAGAACAGATGATCTGGTTAACGTAATTACAGATTTGAACTTATTTTCTAGGAGTCTATAAGGATAGTACTAATTCTATGGGGAATCACTTAAAAAGGAGTAGTACTTTTATTCCTGTTAGTAACCCTGTTATTAGTGTAATTAATAATATGTCTGAGAAACAAATTTGTGACCTTTATGATAAACAAATGTTTAAAAAATGTATAATTTAACTATTGAAGAGTCTGAAGCATTAAAATCTTTACAGAATAATGATCAGATTATTATTAAAGAAGCTGATAAGGGAGGTGCCATTGTATTAATGGACACTGAACAGTATCTACAATCTATGGCTGAGCTCCTGTTGGATAGGCAAACTTTTAAACCTATCAATAGTAAAGAACTAGATGCTATGATAAGTAAAATTAATATGTGTATATACATCTACAAGTGATGAATGACATTGATATTGACACCTTCCATTTCCTAAGTGTACCATGTCCAACCATTCCTATACTTTGTGGACTCCCTGAGACACATAAGTGTCTGAAGAAACCCCCTATGAGACCAACAGTATCGGGGGGGGGGGGGAATTGATGATGGAATCCATATCTGTGTACTTACAGGATGTATTGAAGATTACCTGAAGTATGTACCAAGCTCTGTAAAGGATACCGGTGATTTTTTTAACCCAGTTGCATGGCTAGTAAGACAGCAGTGCTCATGACCATTTAATTTTGGTAAATTTGGATGTAAAGTCTCTCTTTATTGTAATCCCTAATGTTTATGGGATTGATTGTATACGAGAGACTTTGCATGAACATGGGCCTTTACCTGATAGATATATAGAGACCATCTGTGAACTTTTAGATGTGGTTCTAGAAAATAATATTTTCATCTTTAATAAGCAGATATGCCATCAGGTCTCTGGAATGGCCATGGGCACTGCTGTAGCTAACACTTATGCAAATTTAACCCTAGGAAGGTGGGAGAAGAATAGTATCTATAGTGAGGCTAATCCATATGTATCTAATATTTTGCTCTACAAATGTTTTGTGGACAATATTTTTATGGTTTGGCATCGTAGTACTATGGACTTACAGTACTTCTTTGATTATCTGAACAATACTGCTGAATTTTTAAAGTCTGAAATGACATCATCTGAAAATGTTATAGACTTTCCAGATGTAAGACTACGATTAGTAGGAACTGATTTAGAAACGTGCATATAAAAAGGATGTGCAGGTTAATAAGTATTTGCATAAGAGGAGTGCCAAAAGAATCTTTAAGAGTGTTCTTAAGAGTCAATACTAGCGAGCGAGCAGACTCAACACTAAGTTAGATGTCATTGAGATGCAGATGCAAGAAATGACTACTAGTTTTCCGGAAAGGGGTTATAATACAGATGTGATAGAACTAGCTAAGAATGAAGCATTACAGTTAAGGGACTCAAGTACAAAACCTTATTTTTCTAACCGGGTAAGTATTAATTCTGGTAATATAAACCTAACACCAGTACAGCCTCTAAGATATCTTATGACTTATAATAGGGCCAGTGAGACAGTTGAACAAATTGTTAGGAAGAATCGGAATATCTTAAAGGCCATACCTGGCAATGAAAAACGGCTCCTAGATAGGCCCTATTTTACTTATAGAAATTGTAGTAATCTAAAAAAGTTGCTTTGTTGCAAAGATTTTTCCTTGAATAATAAATCTCTTCCTGTATTTAATAGGAAAGGAACTTTCCCTTGTCACAAATGTTCTTGCTGTGCAAACATCAATCAATCAGTCGAATTTATACACCCTGTTAATGGTAGGAAGTTTACCCTCCGTTGTACTACTACATGTAACACATCATCTGTTATATATCTTGCTATGTGTGACAAATGTCCAGGTTTTTATGTTGGAACGTCAGTGAGAAGGTTAAAGGATAGGGTAATAGAGCATAAGTCTGAAATTCATAGAAAGTTACTAATTCTCTAGCCATCAAATCAGTCTAACTGATGATACACATCAGTTTAGCTTTAGAGTTATACATGTGGTATATTCAAGTATTAGATGTGGAGATCTAGTTAATAATATAGACATGAAAGAATATGAATGGATAATTTACTTAGAAGCTGAATATCCAGGTCTTAACAAACAAGTTACACTAAAATCAATTTTGAAGTTTAAACAACAAAAAGTTAAATAATTGTATTTTGATTATATATCTTCATTTATTGTAGTATAATTAAATGAAATAATGATGTGTTAATTTCAACTATAGACATCTTTATGTGTTATTTTATATAGATTCCAGTTTATATGGTGGGCTATTTTCTTAAGGAAAGAAGACTAATTGTTTCTTTTAATTGATGTTGCTGATAGATGTGCTGTGTCATGTGATATAATTGGATTGTATTTAAAAATGCTGTTTTTATGTTTGTTTTATGTAAAGACACTGAAGAAGGATATTTTTATCTGAAAGCTTTGTCATTTTAATAAAAGTTTTGATGGTGTGGAGTAGCACTTTTTCTTGCTTGAAGCTATTTTGGTTCGTGTTCTTCTACTTTACCACCAGCTCCCCTTCTTTTGTGTCTAATCTGAAATTACTCACATCTATTCCATGTGAGTTAGTAGTATGTTGGTGTTTTCACCGAATGTCATACCTCCCAAGCTTTTAGTGCAAGAAATCTGGACAAAGCCAGAATGAGTGGGGGAACAAAAGCCCAAAACTAAGGACAGATTTTAAATATTGGTCATGTGAACCTAGACAGTTGCTGGAATTAAAGGTGTTGCAGTAGTACATATTTTCTGAGGATATAAAGTCTGACACACAATTGTTTGCCTGTTGGTAGAATGTATTGATGTCAACATTCAATAAAGCACCAGACCACAAATGTGTGAGGAACAGACCAAACATATGAGGCAAAACTCTGGACATTCTGTGAAAATCTGGACAGTTGAGAGGTATGCAGACTGTCAGTCTGTTGGTGGTGTAACATTACCAACCCCAGTCACAAATTTAGTACAGCAGACAGCTGGAAAATGCTGTGGACATTTTGAGTGAAGTGCAGTACTGCAGAAACAGGGCTGGATGTTGATGTCTGTAACATACAAAATCCTGGACTGGAATACAGGTAGGTGTGGCCTGGAGTCACATTATAAGTACTGACAGTCCCACTGGGCATGCCCATACACTTAGTAAAATGACCACAATTCTGTTGGCTCTTCATTGAAATGACCTGTTATGTATAAATGTCTATACATACAGAGATATGTGTATACACATCACTCTCACACATGCATAGCATATCTCTTGTTATGTAAGGTCAAATAGATATACACTAATATTTAGCTATAAATATATATATATATATATATATATATATATATATATATATATATATATATATATATATATATAGTTTACTATCAAAATGTCGAAATTTTCGACAATTAACAGCACTCCCACCCTTCCCTTAACTCCCTACCTAACTAGCCTAAACTCACATTTATGCAGGGGGGCAAGCCCCCCTGCACCCCCACCCCCCTAACTTAATATTCCAACTCTGAGATTGCACTACAGTGAGGAAAGGGATGTATTTCCCTAACCGCACTGTACCGCGATCCCCTTACATGAGCGAACGTTATAATTGCGAATGCACAGTCCATTCGCAATAATAACGGTCGCTCACATAACCTGCCGAACTATGAAGTATTCAAACATATGTTGTTCGAATACTTCATAGCCGTGCAATTGCATGGCGAAATTGTGATAGTAAACCTATATATATATATATATATATATATATATATATATATATATATTAAAATGATACATAGACTCCCCCATATATCTACATAACACATATACATATCATATACACACACACACACAGCTATATTTATATATACTTCCCTGTTACATACAGAAATATGTGTGTGGATGTCTCCATTGTCTGATATACCCTAATAGTGGTGAGTAAACTGTACTATCACACAGCCATAATGTTGCTCAAAGGATCCAAACTAAGGGCGCAACAGTACATAATCTACTTACCTACAGACCTCTATGCCTGCTGGATATCACCATGTAGACAGACACAGGTGAGCAGGTGGTACAATGTATAATGGAGTCAATGCACATATGGACAGGGCACATTGTCCCAGGCCACAGTGTTGCCTATCTAACTGCAAGCAGCCACACATGGCCATACTGGTAATTGTACACACATAGCTAAGAAAACAACAGTTATCTCACTGCTAGGATACTAGATGCAGATAATAGTACAAACTGATATCACTCTGCAGGCTACAGATGCTGTTCAACACAAGCCTTGTGTATGTAATGCACAAGTACTGTGCCTGCAATCACATATACAATAGACTTAACTTGTGGTGCATGCGATAAGTACTGTGATCTGCAGTGTATAAGCCTAGAAAAATAGGGGTTTTAATCTCACCGCAGCCCACTTGGTGTGTGTGTGTGTGTGTGTGTGTGTGTGTGTGTGTGTGTGTGTGTGTGTGTGTGTGTGTG
This sequence comes from Protopterus annectens, assembly GCF_019279795.1. Classification (NCBI taxonomy): domain Eukaryota; kingdom Metazoa; phylum Chordata; order Ceratodontiformes; family Protopteridae; genus Protopterus; species Protopterus annectens. Next base: position 1,302,667,711 of record NC_056731.1, read on the forward strand.
TGTGTGTTTATATTCCCCTGCAAAACAATGGACATGTTGTCATGAGCTATCCACCTGCAATGGTCATGCACTTTTTGGGCCTGTAACTTAGTGCTGCCTTCCAAACTGCCCTCTTCTACAAGGCCTGATGATGTCAGCCACCTTAAAATTACCAGCTGACAGTATAATATCAGACATAAGCAGTGGTGCATGTGATAAGTACTGTCATCTATAGTGTATAAGACTCGATAGGTAGGCATTCCAATCTCAGTCCAGCCCACTTGGTGTGTATCTGTTTGTGTGTATTCCCCTGCAAACCAACCAACATGCCCTCTTGAGCTATCCACCTGCACTGGTTATGTACTTTTTTGGACTGTAACTTGCTGCTGGTCCAAACTGCCCTCTTTTTCAAGGCCTGATGATGTCAGCCACCTTAAGACTACCAGCTGACAAAGTAATATCAGACGTAAGCCATGGAACATGTGATAAGTACTGTGCTCTATAGTGTATATGTCTAAATGTGTAGGGGTTATAATCTCACTCCACTGTACATGGTCTGTGTGTATATCCATATGGCATACGAATGATAACCTTTTTAACTTAGACATAGGGTTTTGCATCTTTCTATTTGTAGCGGGTGATGTGGCCCCCCCAAATGACTGACAACAACAAGACTTGCTGATATTAACAAGCATTATATGTTCCAAACTGATAGTACTAACAGACATGAGTTGTGTTGCATGCTTCGGGTACTTTGATCTGTAGTGTGTACCAGTACATAGGTAACTGTTCTAATCTACATACAGCCAACTTGCAGTATGTGTGTACATTGACATGCTCTGTATGCAGTGAGTGGAAGTGGTGCTATCCTGAATGCGGTCATGTTTGCGTGTGAGGCTGTTACAACAGTATACATCATGTTATGGAGCCACAGGGCATGTGAACATATCTAGCATAATGACCATACAGCCCTCACAATCAGAGACATCTGTATACCCCTTGGTACAGGACCAGCATATATTGCTCCAGTCCAAGAGGGACTCAGGCAGATGAAATGTGTTGAGATGATGGCCACATAGCCAATCAAACAGCATGTGCAGATGTGCACTGAGGTGCTTTATGTACCATTAGGCAGGGTCTGTTTCAAGAGTGTGTTTATGTCTGCTAGACAAATGTCTCCCACAAGCATGTAGTATTAATGTCACATATTAGGTTAATGTCCTTACAGTGAGTCATCCATCTACTATGCTCCCGACAGATAGGCTGCATATGCACTCCAACAAGGTTACACCTTGCCCTATTGCAGACCATATCACAAATTATGAATGCATGAGTACACTGACTGCCACCATTGTCGTTGGTAGACTGTCATACAGATGTTAACCTATGGAGCCATGCACGTATACTGTTGTACCTTGCTGAAGTCATATTTCTGCTGTGCTGCCATGCCATGCTGTGCTGCTTCACTGCCACTGTGTGTCCATAGGTGTTCCCCTCAGACTCTTGGAACAGAAACATACACAGATTCATGACATACCTGTCATTGTGTAACAATACCACCAGTACAACATCATACAACATCAGGTCCATAAAAGTATGTTATGTACTCATGACACATGCCAGCATACAGTGTATGTTGGTGACCACTACAAGTGGCATAGAAAAACAATACTGAATTACACAAGTACATGTTAAGTAATATAGTCACCCTGTGCATCAGATGCATAGCTTCATTCCCCTGCATCGATAGGAAGGATGACAGGGATGTGACCCTGGTATCATCACTTGCACAGGGTGATGTGTGTGGGTTCTGGAGGCATAGGCTGGCCCAAATAGTTGACAGCATGTGTGAGTCAGGAAGGGTAGCAGGTTAGATGGACCATGGATAGGTGTTGTGTGTGTCTGTAGATGAGCTGCATGTGACAGTGGTGTGTGAGTGTGTCCATGTACACAGTGAAGCTCAGTGCTAGCCCTACACATGTGTATGTTGGACAGCTTTGGACCATACATGACAGAGATGACAGTTCATTGTCTCAAGCCCTGAATAAAGAAACTGGCTCTGCCAGGAGTTGCACTGGCACCACCATGCCCAAGGTCAGACACCATGCTAGTACCTGACAGTGACTGCTGTCTGCTGGGACTGTGCCCCCAACCAGACCACCTAGGACCACATGCCCATGGCCTGCCATATTGTGTTGTGGACAGCACATTTCCTTCTGTAGCTCTGGATGTACTGCCACAATGGGAGCATAACTATGCATGACCACGTGGACTCTCACCAGGTGGTGTTGCTGATCTATGTCCATAGGTCCAACGCCCAACTCCAGCCACATGTTCCAGCACAACAATGTGTGGTCCAAGCCAGACTCTGTCTCAGCCCACCATCTGTCCACTGCATGAGTGAACCAATCCAGTGAGTCGCCAATGCAGTGGAGTCAGTCAAAGATGTTAAACTGTGCTGCATCCATAACCTTAATCAAACATCTGGTATTCCATTCAGAACATGCCTGTGCCTCCACAATAGCCAAAAACATGCAACAAGTGACCTGTGATGTGACACCTGCAACAAGTGATGGATGGGCAGCAGTCCTCCTCACCAGCTCTTTGGCTATAGCCAGTGGCTACACTCACTTAACCCATAGTTGCCACAATGGCCTGTTCAATGTCTCCACCTTCTGATTGTCCAGCATTTGAGCAGTTTTTGAGGCCTGTGGGGACTGGGAATGTGTGGGCATACTGACTGTGTGTGGTGCCAATGGCTGCAGAAGAGGGATGTCAACCTCTGGGACAAATTCAGCCCCGGACAACCCCACCTATGCCTCATTGTGATCACCATCATCAGAGTCCAAAGAGACACTGACATCAGATTTTGTGGGGGAGAGACTCCAACCCCCTCCGTTCACCTGTGGAAACCAAGACAAAATCAGTACAGTACTACTTGCACTATTATGTATGGAAAATCCACAAAATGTCATAATAATGAGGATCCAGAACTGCATTACCAGTTTCACATCTTCTCATCAACACTTTCATGCACAACAGACTTCTTCACAACAAAATACACATTCAACTCATGGCCTTTATAACAAGCACATCAGGTAAATTGCATGACACTTGACCAGTACAAGGTGCCTTTTAGATATGCGTTATGACACTATACCTGATAAAACAACACATACAATCCAGTACACCTATCTTAACAAATATATACAAATACAAGTTTCAATGCCTAGGGTATATACCATTGATCTTTTGTTTTTTTAAGGCATGTCGGATTAATTGCCTTATGTACACCAGGAGGCTTATTCACTCTGAGCTATAACTGGAAAAGTGTTTCTGCTCATTCAACTGCGCTCCTGTAATTACTCACTCTAGGAAACTTAGGTAACTGTTCTAGACTGGAATATACAAGCATTCTACTCTGGGTACATACAACATTAAGTGTACATAAGGAATTATCCTTGCCCATAACCTTAATAGCATATATATATTCCATAACAAAACAATATCAAGCTTACCAGGAGCAGGACTATGGCCTTAGACAACTCTTGCTGGACTGGTACAAAGGTGAGAGTGAGGTAATTTCAGTACCATTGCATGTTGCAGCACAATAAGGTAATACCTGCATATATCTCACATGTACATTAGCTACTGTGTTACTTGATGTATTGGTGATATTCTGAGTATGAGTGTACAACTGAGCTTAACCCCCCTCCACAGCACATAGCCCTGACACCCACATTAAGGTATGTACAGCCTTACAGGATGACAGCTACAGTATTACAATGGTGATAACAGTAAGCTTACCTGCATGCTCCTCCTATGTGGATACTGTTGCACCCACCTCCATGATGTATGGTGTGATGGATGCCTGGGAGCCGTCATGTGTCTTTAGGTTGACCAGGAATTCCTCAGTGCCATGAGTGGTTGTTCTATTGCAGGCCCTCCACCAGTGATGGCACAATCCCTGGCTACATCAGCTGCCCTTCATAGTGCAGCATTCACCATGTCTGTAGCACAGTTATGAACCTGCTCATATCTCCTGTCCTGGTGGCCAGTCTCATTCACATCCCGGACAAGGTTTGCCCACAATGCAGCCCACTGTTCCCTGTTATGCCTCCCCCTGGATAGGAGGATGTAATGATGCTCCTGCAGTCCTTGAAGTATAAGTTCATTCTCCGCATCTGAGAAGGTAGCATGCCATCTAGGATACATTAGTCCTGAAACATACCAAAAGGGAAACACATTACAAATCAAATACATGGATGCCCACTATACACAGATACAGCAAGAACAAAATGGCTGGCAATATCCATTGCTTGCTCACACATGTCACACCCCACAGTGTGACAACATACTACATGTGTGGCTACAACCAAGATAATGTGATTAATGAGGTAGTTCCCTATGTGCTGTGAGAGATTCTGCTATATGATCATACTCTCAACAGTCTGGTCCACTGTGGCATGTCTCCTAAAGCCAGCCACCTAATAATATGTCATAAGACCAGTGCCAGACAAATAGCAGTGTGCTATTATAACCACTATATAGGGGCAGTCCAACAACACCAGTGTGTCACAATGACAAAAGACAATGCAACCCTGATATATTGTATGCCCCTTATATAAGACAGCAGGGTATCAATGACATGTCATTACCACAGGTCTAAGACAGGCTTACTGCTGTAATTCCTATTCACCATACCTCTATCCTCCCATATGAATCCTGTTATACACAAAAAACAGTTACATACCTGGTGGAGTGCAGTACTCCTCTGCTGAAATGTGCTACTAGTAATGATTCACAAAGGTGTACTCTGCGTGAAGAAAGTGTCATACAGAATGTTTGCCCATATCCAGCTGCTTGCATTTTAACATGCTTCTCATTAGCAGGTAATTACCTCTAAACCAATATGTGACTCTGATATACTAACTGCAGCCAAAACAGCTGAGTTGTACAAGCATTAGCCAATGACATGCAACCGCTGTGCAATATATAAGACCTTCATGAACAACAGGGCCCCTTTCTTAGCTGTTGAGATGGGCATTACTGTGGTGAGGAGATTACATCATCACAGGGGATAGGCCTGTAGCAAGAAACCTTTATATAGAGTTGTGTGTACCACAGGCAGCAGCTTATGCTGCAGGTAATATACATAGACAGAGAGTGTGAACACTTTGGAAGACAACAACCTGTAGGTGTATCTGTGTCAGCTTTGTTATAAAGGCAGAGCTAGGATGAGGGTACATTTTACACTCCAATTACGGCATGTGTTTAAGGTATGTATGTTAGGTACTTGTGCCAATAACAGAGTACTAGGCGACAGGCGACATATAGTAATGCTGTCCAGATATGTGAAGTGTGTTCCTACCTGCAGGCCTGTGACTTCCAGCACTGAAAAGCAGTTATTTAATTTGCAATGCTTTGTGTGGATAATGAGTGCATGCCTCTTCATTAGTTGCTGTCTTCACAATAATGTAATTGAAATGCAACACAATACTGGGTTTGTACCCAGGATTATGTGCATCAAAATGTACTGTATGCAAGGCATTTAACAGATTGAGGTACTGAGTCATTGCTTCAGCAGGTGTATTTGCAAGATATATGTGCACACATACAGGCTGTGACAAACATTTTCTACATCCATCAGTATGTGCATGGCTTTATATGGATGCATTTCTGCTCTTGAGTCCTAGTTGAATATGTATTTTGCCATGACTGCATTAGCAGGTGACTTTCTACATGTCGCTGATAAAAGGCCACATTTACCTGCTATCACAGGTCTCAGTTACATCCATTATCTTGTCTTTGGCTGTCTGGTGATGTACTGTTGTACCAGATTCCAAGTTACACTCCCATATTTTACATTACTTTTTATTTCAATTTGTGGAGTGTGGCGCAGTGCACAGCTCCACTGAACCATGCCTAATGATTGTAATTGGCAATTACTATGTTTTGTTTAAACCATGTATACTAATTAAGAGTTGTGTGGTATGGCAGGTTAATGCAGTGTGCTCCAGGTCTAATGGGTTCAGGTTCAAAACAAGGCAGAGGTGTTTATTTTGTACATGTGTCTTAAAATGTTAGACATATAATCATTATAGTTCTAGTTAGCTGAGCTTAGTGAAGTTGTGTGATGTAGCTCATCATGCAGCAGTGCTCTAAAAATAATGAAAAGAAAAAAGGGGGATAGGAAAGTGGTAAAATGGGGGCAAGCAGGGGGAAAAATACATTGAAAGGCAGGTAGGGATGTGCAGGAAGGGTGTAGGAAAGAACCATAGCTACCCATTTCTTGTACAGCACTTTGATAGAATTTGTAGATGAATTTGGATTCTCAAACCCCAGAGTGAGGGGTGAGGACAGCATAACTGCATTGTCAAGCCAACTGGACCGAATTACATGTGTCCAGTGGGCATGAGTGCAAAACAGTGAGCTATGTATCGGATGATTTTTTTTTTTTTTTTTTTTTTTTTTTTTTTTTAGGACAGGTGCCCATTTTTTTTTTAAGGTGAGAGTGAAATTATGGGGAATGGATATAGGTATGTGTGGGGGAGGTAAGTCAGATAGGCGAGGATATATTTGCAAACAGACAAGACAGACAAGACAACAGACAGGGTGGTGTGTGACACATGGGTGGTCAACACCTTGGATAGGGAGGGTGTTGTGGAATCAGAGTCCCATGTGCCTCCTGATGGCAGCAGCATGACTCACATCCCCACCCATGGGACTGCTGACACTGGTCTATCACTGCCCCAAAGTTGGCTGTGCTAGAGGATGGGCACCAGGGTGAGGCTGCCCCCGCCAAGTAGGCCAGCATGGCCTCAATCCAGCACAGGTGGGGGTCATAGCCACAGTGGACTATCCTGTGCACCAAGACCAGCAGTTTCATCCAGGTAACAACTCGCCCTCTATCACTGATCCCAAAGGGCAGTCCATCTCCCTCCTGTGGGGTGGTACTAACCAATGCCGCAGGAAGTGCAGGGGTAGCAGAAGGGGCACGACTGGTCTGGGTCCCAGATGTGCTAGGAACCGGTGCCATGTCCAGTTGAGGCAAGGTAGGGAAATTAGCCGGAACCGGCCTAACTTGACATACTGTGGTAAATGAAGTATAGCAATAAGTTACGGTTAGTAATAACCAAACCTTTGTTAGTATTAACAGAACTGAACATCATATTTATTCATCCAAATACATATTAATGTATATTATGTGCAGCACAACATTAAATAACATAATAGTCAGTATGGTAGCAGCATGCCAGTATGAAGTAAACCATAGGGCCAGCAAAACAGTTAGTTTAACAAATATGTTAATATTGCATCATAATAAAACATAACAATAATCAGCCACATTTTCCAAAATATAGTTAGTTTAACACAATATGTTATTATTAAATCATAATAAAAGATAAAAATAATCAACCAGATTTTTCCAGAATATAGTTAGTTTAACAATGTTTGTTAATATTAAATCTTAATAGTAAATAATAGTAATAAATAAATGAAGATAAGGGGTGAGGCGAGAGAGAAAAACATTCCATTACTGACATTGCAGGTTATATCCCTGAAAACACAGATAATAAATTTTCTATAGGTGTGTAGTGTCAGGTTTGAGTACAGTGACTACAATTCTCCTATAGCTGATGTAGCATGTACATACATCTCAAGATGTTAGCATGGGTTAGTATGGGCCAAGCAATAACAAATGCAGGTACACCACTACACAAACTATTTCACATAATGTGGATTTATATAACTACTCAGGTGTTTTGTAAATGGATTTGGTAATACATTGCATTCCAGATAATAATTTATCTGCTAATCATGTGACATTCAGATTAGGCAGTTTTAATTACATTAAGAAAAATCATGACACTTAAGAGGCATGTTTGTTCATAGTTCATAGTTTAGTACTAGGCTAACTGCCCTTGTGGGCCATTTTAAGCCTAGCCAATTACCCTAAGTGAGAATCAAACCCTGCGCCTTGTGTCTATAAGGTAAACACCTTAACCATTATGCCAACCTCCCTGGGCCTGTGTACAGTAAGTAAACTAGACAGCCATCATGTCTTAGTTGACAGGCATGGGAGTAGAACCCAATAGCTGTGACTGCACAGGACATCTGCAAATAATGTAGCACTTGACTGTAGCAACTTAGTACAGACATGCAAGGGATACAGCCATACTGTGATCACACAGCTTTATTTATGAATCAACAATGCTGATGAACACATTCTTGGTAACAATTTTAACATTCTGTGAAATCTAAATGCAATATCTGCTCATAATATGGGTTACCATATATTTGTTGAGTTCATGGTGAGAGAGAAAATGTGAGCATTACATGACTGATACTGAAACTTTAGTGCTACATACCACTGGATTTGAAACCAGGACTTTATGTGGAAAAATGTACAGCATACAAAGCATTTAAGTGACTGAGCTACTGAGTCACTGCTAACTATTGAGTGATTGATACTTGCCTGGAGGTCACGTGGACCTATACTGTGAATTGAGCAATACAAGTTATAGGACATTCCACTGGCATTCTACCACTATTACAGTGTTATACTAAACTGCAGTGACAGTAGAACACACATGCATGGAATACAACCGTACTGAATATATTAAAATGAGCTGTATTTTAGAATCAATGATGCTAGTGAACACATTTTATTGTTATTGGTTTGAAACATCTGTGAGGTCCACACGCAATATCTGCCTATGGACTGGGCTGCTTCACCCATATATCTTTATTACCTGATGTCTGAGGAAGAGAGAGCATTATGTGACCAGTACTGGCCTGGAGACAGCCTTGGACAGTACTATAAGTTAAGCAATACAGTTTGCAGGACATTAGATTTGTTGGCTATGGCTATTACAGTGTTACACTTGACTGCAGCAACCTTAACATAGACAATCAATGCATACAGCTCTACTGCAATGGTTTTGACAACACAATCCTGCTGAACAACATTTTGCTAACTGTTATTGGTATTGTTATTGTTTTATTGAAATGCAGTTCTTATTGTTCATTTATTGCACTACAGCTCTACAGCTCTAATTGCCCATTTATTGCACTACAGTACATGCCCATTTATTGCAGTACAGTTTTTTATTGTGTATACTTTATTGCAGTAAATGCTTTACTCTTTCTTGCTTATTGCACTACAGTTGGCATACTAAATCTGTACTTACCATGCTTATGACGCAACCTGGCTAGGCGCGGGACTCAACATTCCGAGCCCTCTTTGCTGCAGCTGTTGGGAGAGGAGTATACCATTATGCATACAATTTTGTAGACATACAGCTTGCATTTTGGTTAGACAGACAAATACATACTTACATACTTGTGGGGCACTCCCATCTTGAGCTTCCTAGACCCAGTTGTCCAGGGTTTCCCTCTTTCTCCTTTTCAGATCAGCATAATCATGCCAACACTGCTCACCTGTGCAGGGGATACCAGTAACACTGGTGAGTTCCCTAGCCAAATGGTCCCAGGCCCCTGCCTTACCCTCTGAGTCCTATAATCCACCCTGCATCAGCTGGGGTTCATGGTTTTAAACGAGGCTCACCATGACCCTAGAGTCCTGAATACCCCATCTCTGTGCCAGAAAGCACACACCTTCGCCAACACCGCTAGCCATACCAACAGTTGATTGAACTCCAATGACTGTTGCAGAATTTCCACCTATTGGCTTAATATAGGCTGTTTTACCATCTTTACATGTGATTGAGCAACATTCAAAAAGCGCCAAGTCACTTAGTGGAGTGCATACCAGCTAAGCAAAGCCAAGCAGTGTGAAAACTCACAGAACCATGGTTTTAGCGAGGCTTAGTACACACAAACATTGGTAGCCATTAGCATGTTTATGTACTGCTTAGCATGAATGAACAGTGCTTAACAGAGCACATCAGTGACAAAATTCACAATAGTTTCATAAATACATTCATTTGCAGTCATATTCTTCTTGTTATGAACCTAGGACCTACTGCACATAAGACCATAACTCTACCCATGTAGCTAATTGTATGTTATAAAAGCTAGTCTACCTTCACCTATGCTACTAGGCTACCTGTTAGCATTGCTGAGCACCATGCCATGCCATGCAAACATGCTTAAACACACCTATAAATAAATAATTAATTACATCCAGTTTCTATTTTTAGATGTCTGGCAGGTGTCGACCATGTATGTTTAAGCTCAACTCAGCTGTGCTGTGCTCCTTGCCATGCTGTGCAAATGTAACTTAAAAAAATATAAAATAAAAAACAAAAATGTAATTATGATAATTCATTACATCTGGTGTCTGTTTTTAGATGTCTGCCAGGTGTCAGCTGTCTATATGTGAGCACAGCTTTGCATTGCTGTTCTCCGTGCCATGCAAATATACAGTAAAAAAAAAAAAAAGAAAACAATTAAAAAAAAACATACATCATAAACATGACATATCAGCTGACACATTTTACAACATTACAGCAGTGGCAGGGAGCATTACAGGGAGCCTCACACTTATCTTCAGCAACAGGTAGCTACTACACCTCTACCTGCACTGATTCAATATCCATTTTCCTCAGCTCTTCCACGGCAGCATGTCATCACTAATATGCATGGCATGCTAAGGGGAACTGTGACCATGTACACAGATACATTCTGTGTAGGCTCAATACTGTGCCTAGACTGATTTTATAAAATCCTGGGGAATATCTTATCATCTATGCTTTGTATGGCATTTATTATTTATCATTTCATTCTGTATAGTTGATTTTTATTATAAGATCCAATTTAGACCTATTTTTATAATGACATTTATATATACTGTAAGTTGAAGGCTGTCAGTAAGGGAATCTTGCCTTCTTCTTGTGCCAGTGATGTGATACTGGAGTATGATAACAGTCTTGCTCACTGTGAGAGCTGGATTTGTTGTGCTGTATCTCTTTTCTATTGGAAAGAAACACACAATTAGCCTTCAATATAATTTAATGTCATTATCTAGGTATACTTAAGTGACCAACCATTGTAGTTTTATCACAGAGCAATATTTCACCCATGAGAAGGAGTGTAGCAGCAGTCTTTTCAATTATTTTCTTTTTAAAATTTCTGATCTATATGAATACACTTGTAAATGTTTTTTCTTTTTCAATATAAACCTATCTCATAGGCATCCAAGAGCTTCTGTTTCTTGGGAATATAAAATAACAGATTATTCAGTAGCCTGTTTTTAACACCTTTATTACATTATCACTTGAGACATAGAAAAACATGCACTAACAGAAAAGAAAATAAACCATATTAATATTTTTCATTTACATAAATTATATATCACATGTTTTGTTTCTTTAAAACCATCATCTGTCAAACATTACATGCATTGTTCAATTCCTGCCTTTCTTTCAACCTCAATTCTCCTCCTCCTGAACATTATTCTGTATGTATCGTTCCCACAACTATGTATTTCTATGTAATATGCTCCTTCATTTTTCTAAAGGTCTTTTTTTCCATTTATTTTATGTTTTTTACAATATTCAACACTTCAGATGCATTTGGTTTAAACTTTGATTTCCATTTTCAAGTAATTGCTTTTTTGGCAGCCAACATAATCAAACTTAACAAGGCTTTACTATGCCTAGGCAATTCAGATCCTGTGTCCCAGTTCAAGAGAATCATTTCCATAGGTACATTACTTTATTCACCCAGTATTTCTGACAGAGTACTCTACAGGAATTTTTTATAATCTGCCAATTCATTACACACCCAAAACACTTACAGTTTTTTCTCCATCACACCTCCAACATTTGCTATGTACCTGAGAAAAAGTATTTGAAGTCTGCTTAGTGTACAAAAAATACTTAGGCAAACACTTCCAAGCAAAAACCCCAAACCTTGTAGATGTGATTGCATACCTGGAAGATATATGGCCTCCGATTGTTCCCTTGTAAATTTCTTTCCCAGTCTCTCTTCTCATTCCTTTCCCACCTACTCTAACTGATTTTTATAGTTATTATGCAATATTATATATACACTGTTAATTATCCCTTCTCTGTTCATTAGTTTGTTTTTAATTATAATTGTTTCCCTCTTGCCCTTTTGATTGGTTGTGATTTACTACAAATATCTAGGATAATAAAATTCATTCTTAATGCTGCAATTATTTTAGCCATGATTCTGATATGGCTGCAGAGCTAGGGTTCATGATACAGATCTATGTTTGGAAATCAGAGCTTCATTGCACTGATTATGAGCAATTAATTTGATTAATGATCAGTTTGTATAATAATTGGGTGTATGTTTAAGACAAAGGTTATCTTCTACTGTAGGTGTCCAGATTTATATCTGCAAATTATCAATGAAATGTATGTATTGAGTAGAATTTTATTTTATTTTTTTTTTCTTTTTCACTTCTGAAATCTGGATTAGTACAAAAAGTTTCAAAATAGATATTTTTCAGACACATTTAGAAATAGACAAAATATCATTACTTTGCTCATGTTTGGTGTTTATTGTATTTGTTAGGGTTTAGGATATTCCTAAAGATGTGGTAGTGCATTTTTATTTGAAATAAAATGCCAGATTGTTTTTAGAAAATCAGAGAAGTAAGTCGCCTCACAGTAAGACGTTGTCCTGTTCGATTCTCAGCTAGAGCATCTTCTGTGTGGAGACATGCGTGAATGGGCGTACCTTCGTTGAAGGTTGTGAATCAGGGCTGGCAATTCGGCACATAAAAAATCCACTGCCAATCATTAGCGGACGGGAGTTCCACTGTGGCGACCCCTAACCGGGAAAAGCCGAAAGACACAACAACAACAACAACAAAAAAGAGGAGTAAAAGTGCAGCAAGGGTTAACAATAGAATCACTGCTTCATGTTGTACACAATAAACAAATGGAAAAGTTAGACATCAGCTGAAGAAAGTTTATATGCAGCTAACATGATAGAAGATGTGGCTGGAATTAGGAAGATAAAAGCAAATATATACAGTCATAGTTCTTGAGCATATCAAGTTGTCCATTTGCAGCAGTAGCGCATTTCACAAAAAGTAAAGATAAAACAAATCTGTCAATCAGCCATTTAGTCAATGAATCAATCTGTCAATTGATAGCTAATTTATTAGAAAATATTACTTCCGTTTGAGGCAAGCATATTACAGATCACATAAAATAAAGCATCCTCTAAACAAATAATATAAAACAATAAATAAAAATAAAAATACATTAATATATGTAAACAAACACATACACACAGGCCCCACACATATCCATAAATATGCATGCACGCAGGCATGCATGAATGCAGACACACATCCGACCGTTTATCCATCCATCCATAAAATACATTGGCTTTAGCCTTTGCTATCCTTTCAAAATAATTCTCAAAAACAATGAATATGTCTGGCTTTCTTTGCCAAAAGGAGAGTTTATGATAATATAAGCTAGCAATGCTAATGTGAAAGTTTGAAGATTAATGAATTTGAGATGCAGACATCATTCATTAACTTTCTTTGTTTCTTTCAATATCGTCTTCACCTTTAAATATTCTAAGTGTACTAGAAATTCTCATGCTTGTAAGTGCTGCATTGCTCAATTTAACATCATTTACTTTAATTTAAAGTTAATTGTTCTTTTAATGAAAGCAAAGAACATTTTATTGTTTTCAATTCTAGGCTACATTTAATCAATCAAAATTGTACAAATGAGCTGTCAATTAAATTTAGTAGGGAACATCATTACAGAAAATGTTTTCTGTTAACTTGAATATTGTTATTGAAATAAAATGCTATATTGAAAAGCAACACATAAATATAAGAATAAAACTGTTGCTGTGTTCTTTTTCCCTTTATTTCATTCATTAATTTATTTATTTAATATTTGTTTACAGACCAAAGACTTTTGAGCTGAGGTCCCTTTTTAAGGAAGATTTCAGGACCAAAAGACTTCAAGGAAATACTACAAAGGTATGCAATGAATATAGTCAAGCTGCATGAAGAAATTCAAAGAAAAAAAAAGGAAAGAAACTTTAGCTCAAAGAAAAATAGCTAGTCATAGTCAAAAAAGAATCTGGATCTAAAACTGTGTTACGTAAACTAATTGCATATGTGACAGACAGTGGATCACAGAAGGCTGTTGCAGTGTGCAACTTCATCTACACTATGTGCACTTTCCCACTGAGTTAGGATATAAATTGACTGCATGTCATAGACGTGTTGAGAGAGGGAAATGGTCTGGAATGTTTACTGTAATTTAAACGGTGATAGTAAGCTTTTAACTTTCATTTAATCAAAACATACCCAAACTAAATCCAAAACCTCTACTCACCACTGCCTAACCCTACAATCTCTGAACTGGCTGGAACTCTCAAACCTCCTAGATTATTTCCAACTAACCACCGCGCACAAATTAATATTCTATCCAGATAAATACCCAGCCTTAACAAACATGCTTCCCCCTTACATCCCAACTAGATCTCTGAGATCTGAACACCAACATTTAATCTCTGTCCACAAACCCAAACGCCCTGCACACCAACTCCTTCTCTCTTTCACTGTAGGCAAAAAATGGAACTCTCTCCCTCCTTCACTCAGGACTACACCTAACTCTGAATCCTTCAAAACCATACTTTTCTCTTACCTATCCACTAAATGTAAATGCTCCTCCTTTTACCTTACATAACAATCTTAAGAATTTCCCCTTTGAGCTATCCATTCTCCTGCTCTTCTCTGCACTATTACCTCTTTTTCTATTCTCTAATTAAACCTAAGCTAACATACTCAGACTAAGAATCTTCTCTCTCTTGACTCCAGGTATTGTATATATTGTAAATATCAAGTAATTCACTGATGCTTATTGTCCAGTCAGTCTAAACTTACTGCCCTGAATGTAAATACCTACAAACTGTGCTACCTATGTCAAAATTGTCTTTCAATGTCAATTTATCCACCTGTACCTGATTGCATATATGTATTTACCATTGCATTATGTAACCTGTGTATCCATATATGTATGTACTTAACCATTGCATTATGTAACCTTTATAACCATATTGCTTATTGGAGCTTTTCTCCCCAGGCCTCCACTGAAAATGGGCACACCACTGGCCCAGTGAACTTCCCTGGTAATTAAACTGAAATAAATAAGTTTAAACCTCAGTGATTTATCAATGGCATTGATAGATAAAGATGAGGATTCTATTAAATGAGTATGGACATTACAAATGTTGTGTCACCAGATTTACTGGCCAAAACTGTTACGTGAAACGGGCACTGTTATTATGATAGAAGCTTGTGAAAAGAGTTTGTTATGGGTGAGCAGGCCTGGAAAATGAGCTGTTGTGGCATAGTGGAGGAAAAGAAAAAGCAAAGAAGAGTTGGAAGCAGCCAAAAAGATCTGGAAGGAAAAAAACATTCATATCTGATTACAGTGCAGTAGAGGGAATACTTAAGCAATCAAGGAGGATACCTGAATATTCCACTGTTAATAAAAGAATGTAAAAAAATCTGATCAGAGGTTAGATATGAAATGAGTACAGCTTTGTATGCAGTAAATCTTGTAGCTATATAGTGAATCATTCAGCAGGTATTGTGTATCCAGAATTTAATGTTTCTGTTTGGAAACTTCAGTTCTGTATTTGTCAAAGTTATGAGATTTATCCAATGGTACAGCAAGGTTCCAGATGCAGTCAAGTTAAGGAATAACCTGTCCAGCTTGACAGAGGATGGTTATGGAATTTAGTTGACTGGTAATTTACTTTGTTGTGCCATAAAGACAAGGAGTTCGATTTTAATGTGCTGATTAGCAGAGAGCTTTGCTTGACATAGTCTTCACTTGAGGGAAGGCTTGACTACAGTTCATCTTCCACCAGAACAAATCAGTGAACATGGCAAGCAGGGCTGCTTCATTGACAAATGAAATAATTTTCAAGTGTCCAAAGATCTGTAACATGGTATTAAGGAAAATAAAGAGCATCGGGAGGCACAAAATTGACCACTTGGACACCTCATTGTGGACTCCTAAGGATGGAAAGGAGTTGACTATGTCAAGTAAAGAACTACTTGTTTTTCAAATACTGCTTGCTCCATTAAAATGCAATATATTCTAGTCACAATCTGTGGAATCTGGGCAGTGATAATTGTGGAGATGTAAGAGAAATGCCTTGTATATAAAACACAATTGCAATCAACATTATTCATTACTGCACAGATCATGGAGTAAATTTACTACATTTTCACATGCTGAAAGTGAGACTTTTTAATCAAAACATGCCCAAAGCAATTGCAGAGGATTGCATTTTAGTCTGTTGACAACAGAAAAGCTGACTATTACAGACGCTGAGTTGTTTTTGATGTGTCATATCATACTAATGTGTTTCATATACAAAATAATTGTTTTATGCAACAAAAGAAATATTGTCTGTCCTAAAATCTCAGGATATTTTCCATTTTTCATATTTATTTTGTTTTTATTTCTTTTTCAGGGATCTACTGCCCGACTATGGACTATCCTACATAAAGTGGAACAGATGGTAATGCTATCAGGAAGGGTGGACATACGGTGCTTGCATTAATTCTTTGCCTGGTCACACACTGTCTTTAGTAGTAGTGAGGAAAAGTGAGGAAAAATTATTGGTTGAGGAAAGCACTAATATGTGTATATGTTGCTGTTTCAAGCAGTAAAGATAGGGGATAAATTCTAGATATGAAGCTATATAATATCTGGACAGTAGGGGGTCTCCAAATTTGTGAAGAGGGCAATGTGACAGATTTTCCATAGGCTGTGGAATGGACAATTAGTGAGGAGGTTGATGAATAGTAGATCAATGGACAGGGAAAATTGTGTTTCTGCCACTGTTAGGAAAATGGGAGGGTTAAAACTTTTGAACATGATAACCCAAACTCCTTAACTTCCTCATTTGTTTATGGATGTCCATGGAACTCTGCACTCTGTTTAGCAGGATATTCTGTAGGAGAAGCAGGCTGGGAGAGAATAATTGCTATTATAGTAAACAAGAAAGCAGTCTTTTAGGATTTCCATGTCTCTCCATGAATATATTTCAATAGATGTGGTAGTCATATTGCTCTCTTGATTCAGGTCTATATCATATTGTTCAATACTTACTTCACCAAAAAGCTATTTATCGAACCCACTTTGTTGAAAGCTGTCTTTATTGAATGGCCGTTTCATTGAAGTTTTTCATAGGTAAAACAACAGCTGGCCATCATCTGGGATTTGCCCTTTTACCCACTCTAGTGCGATCCTGGAGTTGGTATATTTAGTTAGAGGGTGTGGGCACAGTCCCCCCCACATTGGAGGGTGTGTGGGTTGAAGCCCCCCAATTGGGTGGGTTTTACATTTTTAGAATTTAGTGATGGGGTGCTAGGTTGGCCAGCATTTGCTTTTCCCCCTATGAAAAAGTTTGATGCAATGCCCATTGAAGGAAGAGAGGTTTCTCCAAAGTGAGTTCGATAAATAGTGATTCAACAAAGTAAGTATTTGACAATATGATATAGACCCCTTGATTCAGAGGTGGAAAATTTCACTAAATTGTTTTTTTTGGCTTTACCAAGATTTGAGACTGGAGTGTTTTGAAGAATGACTGTTAATAATACTTTGCACTCAAAGCCATATGTTTTCCAACTGAGAGAGAGAAATATAGAGAAAGAGTCCCCTAGTCTGCATAGTACAAGTCCTCTATGATGTACTGGTTTCTAACAGTAGAAAGCTATCTTTTGCAAAAATCCAAAAGTGGAATCTTGTAAAGCTTTGCTTATCAGATGGCCCTGACAGAGTAGTGATCGCTTATTACATCTGACAAAATTCCAGCACTCGGGAAGTGATGAGGGCAGTTAGTCAGATTCTAGTCTGGTGTTTTGTTTTTTGCATGTAGGGTCAGTACTTAGTGTAAGTTATATCAGCTGTTCAAGATTCTTAATTATTCATAGAATGGCACTTATGAAGCTAGTGATTATGTGGCAGTCCAGGTTAAAGACCACTTAGAGCCATTCTACAGTGAACCTTTTCTAAAATGTACATAGAGATTTTAAGGATAGACTTCACAACAGGATGAGATATAACAATGGCAAACATGTTTTCTTCTTTTTTCATCGTGTTTGATGTATGATCACAATGTTTAATCCATAATGTTGTGGAGATAATAACCAATAAATAAAGATGTATATCAGTGCTGAAGGTATCAGCTTTATTCTTTGTGATACTTGTTCAAAATAATAAGTATCTAGTTCTGTGCTAAGATGGCAGACTGAATGCAACACTTTTTGGCAGCTCCATAACACCACTCCAAATAACAGGAAATTAACTAAGTTTCTTAGGAAAAAAATTCAGAAAACCTTGGACAACATTTCTACTACCAGTATACTAACTTTGGAATATATTCATCAAAAATTTCCTGTCAGAATTATCTGGAGTTTAAAACTATTCTGGAAGAATGAGAGGCTCAAAGAAGTCTCACTCAGAAACTACTCTGAGAAAAGAAATTCAGCTGATGTCCTCTACAAGAGTTATCATTAAAAATGGACAGTTTTAAAGACAATTTAGGAAATTTAAAAGAAAGCTGTCATAAACAAGCTGAAACCTTCAAAAAAACTGATACAGCAGCACCAAACTAAAATAATAAACATCAAAGTGTCTTTATCTGACATAGATGGAAGGCTTAAGGAAGAAGAAATGCAGGTAGAATTGCTTCAGCTACAAAATACATGGCTTACCAACAAGGTAGATGATTTAGAAAATAGAGAA
Organism: Protopterus annectens; assembly: GCF_019279795.1. Taxonomy (NCBI): domain Eukaryota; kingdom Metazoa; phylum Chordata; order Ceratodontiformes; family Protopteridae; genus Protopterus; species Protopterus annectens. The sequence continues at coordinate 1,302,686,433 of NC_056731.1, forward strand.
AGGAGAACTAATGTAAGAATCTTTGGACTACCTGAGAAGACTGAAGGTGATGATATTATTTTATTTTTAAACTCTTGGTTACCTGACTTTCTAGACTTATAGGGTATTTCCTATGGCATAGAAAGGGCTCATAGAGCTATAGGGGAACCTGTTCCATCATCATTTACCTCCACACCTAGATCTATTGTAGTAAAATTTCTTTCCTACTCAGACAAAGAACTAATTCTAAAATCTGCATGGAAAAAGCCCACTGAAATTTAAGCAGAATCAAATTAGATTTGATAATGACTATTCCTCCAGAGTCTTGGACATGAGAAAAAAAGCCTGGCCACTTGTGAAGTTACTCAAGCAAAACAAAATAAAAGCCCAACTTGCATATCTTGCAAAAATAAGGATTTTTTTTTCAAATGAAATGAGAACATGTAATGAGACTGAAGCAATTACTTTCATTAGAAATAACAACATAGTGACAGTTCCAGAAGAGATGGATTGGCCTTTAACTACCTCTCTGAAAAGATCTCCTGAGAAAAACATTTGAACTGATGTGAGGAAAAAGAAGCAAAGAACTGACACTAAAACCATTATTTCTACCACTTCTCTCAAAGAATCTACTTAAGGTTGAATTTCTTTCTAAAGGTAAAAAATATGCACAGTATTTATTTTATCAGTAATATCACTGTTTCATATACTGTTCTTACATAAATGCATATATTTGCTTTATGCTTAACTAACATCTAAATATAATAGTCAATGCATATATGTGCTTCATTCATATTTAACATCTAAATATAATAGTCAGACAATAACAGTTTACTTGATATAGACATTGCACACTAACAAAAGAGGGTAGAACTGTGGAGAACTGTTAACTAGTAAAGTAACTATTTTTACTTGAAATCACTAAAAGTGGGATATAAATTCTATATTGGATGTTTATGCTTTCACTAATATATTATTAATGAGTAATAAAAGTCATGGCTACATTTGTTATTATCTCTTGAATGAAATACAATTTTCTGTTGTTTGAAATAGTCAGGCATTCGTGGTTCAGTACAACAAAAGCACTCTCATTATTTTTCAGTTAAACAGTTTTTTCCATTCAAAAATAACTTGCTCGAGACAAGAGACTTTGACAACTGACTCTGTGTCTCTTGCAAGCATGTAAATGTGATCATCACATCATATTAACAGAGGAATGCTCATACTTCACTAGATCTCAAGAAACGAGCCTGCATTTATATTAAGACATAACTTGAAAAAAAAAAAGTAAAATAATAATAATTCTAAATAAAGGCAAAGGATGGAAGGGTTTGAGGAGACTACAGAAACACTCAGGGGATTAAGTTTCACTTACGTTGCCTCCTCGAGTAAAATAGAAAGCATTTCTTGAATGATTTGCTGTGTATTCTGTCCTAGCCCTCTGTTGATCTGTTGACTGTGATCAAACAATGCAAGGGTTTGTCCCTAACATGCATAACTTCCTATTCATACTACAGAGAAAATACGTTGGCAATGTAGTTATGCATGTATAGAAACACTTCCTTATTATTTTAAAGTGACAGTAGATCTCCTAAATGTTTAAGCTTGGTGAAACAAAATTAAATAAAAAAAAAAAAACACATTGCAGACGGTAGACTAAGAAGCTTGACTTTGATTAAAGCATAGTTTTAGCACTGATTAATAAAACATAACAAATTACACTTATGAACCACACATGTTTGAAACAAGTAAAATGAAATGGAAATCATACAGAATGTATTTGTTTTAGTTTCTAGTTTGTATAAAAGAGCATTTTATAATGAGATTACAAAAGTCTTCAATTTCAAGTAGTAAGGAGTTTATAAAGTATAAACTGCTTGGAACATCTTGATTTAGTTTATATTTTAAGGAAAACTTAAAACGGAAGTATTTTATTGGAAGATAGACATTTCTAATATAGCACTCACACCTGAGTTTACCTATACGTTTGGTTTCTTACAGTCTGATCATGCCAGATTGTAAGACTGAATATCACATAATATGCTTACTAATTGAATGTAACAAATATATTGGAAAGTCACAATAGTTGATATTGGTAGAATAGACACCTTGCTTATACTATAATAAATACCTTCACTCTGAATACCATATTATTATTGTATAGTAACTGAGATGTGTAGTAAAATAAGCCAAGAGTCCTGTTTATATAGTGTTCACCTGCGAGTAATGAATCTATGGCTCTTGTCTTCATAGAGATGGGAATCTAAATATTTACTAATTGCAATATACCAAATACGATCCATTCCAAATTAATGATAAACTGTTTTTTTTTCAAACTGGAGAAATGAGAATAGTAAAAAACAAAGCACGTTTTTTCCTCACACACAAACTGCTCTGCAATGTATTGTTTTACCAGAAAGTTGTGTTAGCCATGAGACATTTTATATACAGTTTCTTGTGACATATGCTGTCAAACTACTTCAGTGAAAGAACATGGATAAAGTAAAATTAACAAATGTATGTGAGGAAATTATGTTATATTGTTTCCTCCAATCAACTGCACTACAGTAAGTAAAAAGTTACAGGGAAGTACTTGTACATCATCACTTCTAAGATAATATGACAGCAGAGAAAATTAGTCTCTAAACATTATTAATGGAATGAGTTTGATAACAAAAAATAAAGAGAAACATACTTGAACATCATATATTTTGAGTAATCTTGACAAAAAATTCAGGTGGATAAAAGGCTTGGAATTGAAGCATTTTTTTATACTGTCAGTAAGGTGATGATATTATATAAAGACTAAACCTATTATATGTTATTATAGAAACTATTCAAATAAACTAAAAAGTGAATGCCTAAACCTATACTGATACTAATATTAACATCTTTCACAATAAAGACTATAGTGTTTCTCATAAGGCATATATTGAAAGAAATGTTTGTTCTATAAGAAATCTCTAAAGGGGCAATGAAGCTAGGTTAACCTAACATCTGTCTATGTTGTCCTAATTGTACTATGCAAATGTTGGAACAAATAAATTTGCATATCTGGTTTCTTACATATTGACTTTTAGAATGTAGATACAGGAAATTAGTATGATGTAATAACATGATTTTAATCACATGTATTGAACTTAATTTGCATGGAACATAATATAACTAATCTTAAAAGTTCTATATGTCTTTCTAGATAACAGAGTTGCTTCAGGCATATTATTATGCTATAAATAAATGCTTTAAGTTTGGAATAACTTTACTTTATACATGGAAAATACTATTCAATTACAGTTTCATATCTTATTACTTCTTGGTATTATTATCATTCTTAAAATCATAAATGTTCATTCTGCTATTTAAACCAACCTAAAATTTAAGAAGTAGTGATTAATATTTATCTCATTCTTACCACTCTAAAATTATATAAAAAAAAGAACAAAGAGTTTGCTCCAGGAATACATAATGGAGCTTCAAATCTACTATTGGTCTAGATTTAATTTTGGAAATGAGGGTTTTTCTGACTGAACATTTTTGTTCTGTCAGATTAGGAATGTTTATCATTCCATGTATGTTTAGGGGTTATTTAACATTTTTTCTAATACATTTGTTTGATTTTGTTCACTCTACATATGTTCTCTTTCCCTTTTGGCCTCAATTAAACTAAAATTTACATAACTCAAAAGGAAACAATAACCTGTCTTCTAAATTTAATATATGTAAGGAAGTCACCCAAAACTTAAATAATAAATGCCTTGGTCAATATACTCATTTCAAATATCATTTATTTATAAATAAATAAGATGAATATAAAGTTACTTTCTTTAAACATGAATGGTTTAAACAATCCAAGGAAAAGATCAAAAATATACTCACATATCTAAAAGTAAACAAAGCACAAGTGGTATTTTTGCAGGAAACGTACTTTAAAGTTAATGATAATTTCACATGGAACCCAAATGGATATCTAAGATTATCTAATCCTCTTAATAGCAAAAAAAAACAAAAAAAAAAAAACAAAGGAGTCTTAATACTATGGAGGAAAAAATGGCACTAATCCTCAAGTTCTATACAATTATGAAGACAAAGATGGTCTTCTGTCAATAGTAATTTTAAGATTTCGTAATAGAATTTGGACTTTGGCGAACTTATACTGGATTCCTGGTATGGGAGTAAGGACAATCAAAAAACATATAGAGCTTATCAATAAAGTCTCAAAGGGTAATTTAATCTTGGCAGGAAATTTTAACTGTACCTTAGATAGTTTGGAGAATACTAACAAAAGACCTTTCCACATCACTTCAGTAGGGAAAACTCTCAAAAAATGGGTAGACAATTTACAACTATTAGATACCTTTAGCTTCAAGAATGATAATTCACTAATATTCTGTCATAGTGATCATATATTTAATACAAACACAAGAATTGATAAAGTCTTGGTATTCCAAGACTTAAAAATGAAAACATCCTATTTTCCTATAGCCCCTTGCCCCTTATCTGATCATAACTCTCTTATTCTTGAATTTTAAGATTTTAAGAGACTGACTCTTACTAAAAGAATACCGGCCTACATCACTAAATTAAAGCAATTTAAACCATGGTTAGATTTGGAAATACAATATTTCTTAGATACAAACTATACTAGTAATATAAATATAATCATTTTATGGGACTCCTTAAAAGCTTACCCATATGGCAAAATTATTACATGGTTCAATAACAAATCAAAAGAATGGGAATCAGAACTAATTAATATTCAGAAGAAAATCATAGAAATTAACACTAATGACCTGAAAGATTTAATTACTAAAAAAAGAAATTGGAGAATTAAATAAGAAATATAATGATATTCTAACCCATAAAACCAATTTGGCTTTAGAAAAATTAAAACTAAACACCTTTTATGTTTCCCCGAAATATATGCATAACCTAGCAATGAGATTAAAAATGCACTCTACTGAAAATAATATCATAAATATAATCCATGAAGGGAAAAAACAATAAAAAGTCTCAGACATAAGTGATATTTTAGAAGCATTTAAACATCATTATATAGAACATTACAAAAAAAATGATTTACGTCATAACAAACCAGACGTAGGCCTGGACTCAGTTAAATTAAACAAAATAACAAAAAATCTAATTATGGACAGTCAAAAACAAATCACTCTCAAAGAAGTTAATGAAAAAATTAAAGAAAGTACAAACAACAAGGCTCCAGTCATAGATGGAATCATTATTGAAATATACAAACTATTAACGACATCTGCTATAACAATTATGCAAAAGGCACTAAATGAATCATATATACAGGGCATAATTCCACCTTCGTGCAAATATTTTTTGATCACTCCCATATTAAAGGAAAATAAAAACCCCTCTCTTTGTAGTTCATATAGACCAATCTCACAGCTTAACGATGATAAAATTCTAATGTCTATTCTGGTTAATAGAATCAAAAAAATCTTTGATTCATGTACTAAGTGAAGACCAGACTGGTTTTATATATAATAAACATGCTCATGACAACATTCAAAGAATTTTAACCATTATGGACATTTTAAATAGAGATAAACGGGAGGCCCTAATAATTGCTTTAGATATTGAAAAAGCTTTTGACTCACTAAATTGGAACTATCTTTTTAAAATTTTACAAATTTATGAGTTTCCTAAAATATTCATTACTTTTATAAAAAACATTTATAAAGACAACCGAACTTATGTTAAATTAGGCCCATTCACATCAGAAGCTGGTGAAATCACTAGGGGAGTAAAGCAGGGATGTCCCATGTCTCCAATCTTGTTTGTTGTAGCAATAGAACTTTTTTTCATCAACAATTTGTTTTAAACCCAAAATTAAAGACATTAATATATTTGACCAATTCATTTCTAAACTAATGCTCTTCGCTGATTAAATACTTCTCACTCTAATTAACTCAGATGATTCATTACATGAACTAAGCTTATTAGTTGAAGAACTCTATCATATATCAGGTTTAAAGGTTAATAGTTCTAAGTCAAATCATTTATTGTTAAATAAAAAAACAACACTAATACTATTACAGATCAAATAATTGGGAAACAGGTTTCCTCTCTAAACTACTTAGGAATCACATTATGTGAACATTTAGAACTAACTTTAACTACTAACTACAATAATATTGTGAACACTCTAAAGTCATTAACTGAGAAATGGAATAAATTATATTTAACATTTGATGATAGACTACAGCTAATAAAAATGATTTTACTTCCAAAAATAAATTATATCACATTAACAATTCCGATAATATCCAACAAAAAACTGCTAAAGAAAATAAATAAAATTCTTATAAACTTTCTATGGTACCCAAAAAAGAAATAGAATAGCTTTCCTAAATCATATTAGACCTTGGGAATTGGGAGGAATAAAATTTCCTAATTTAGAATCTTATATTAAAGCTTCCATTTTCAAAACAGTTATAAATTGGTTAGATCCTAAATTTCCTTCTGCTTGGAAAAGTTTACATACTATTATATTCTTAAATAAGCTAACAAGAAACTTACAACTAAATGAACAAAATAATAAACTTTGGCATATTCTGTGTATTAACTTGCAATATAACATTACTAAACCTACCAACCTAAATTATATAAATGATATTTACAATACTTTTTAGGAGTTTTGTAAATAATAATATTGATGTTAAGTTATGGTTACAGTTATTATTTCCATTTGGAATCACAAAAAACATCTTCAGTAAAATTCATATAAGTACTATTAATACATGGAAATCAAAAAAAATTACATGCTGGTACCAATGTATGAGAAATTTAATAGTTATGGATATATGCCAATTAATCAACACATTTGATTTATCAAATTCAGATTGGTTAGCTCTTAGCAGCCTACTTCCCTATGCCAACAACTTATGCTAACTTTCTTTTATATCCATGCCTAAACTTATATTTCTTTTACATGAAGTACTATATAATGACTTTGATTGGAAAATTTTTACTTCAAAACTATATAAAATTAATGTTGTCTACAAAGCTACTCCTAATCCGCGGTTTTGGAATTTTATTTTGAAAAAAAAAACATCCTTTAATGTTAACAAATGAGAATAAATCTAATCTTTTATATTCTGTTAAATTAACTTCCAATACACAAGTTTGGAAAATCTTCTCGTGGAAATTTTTCCATAGAGCTTTTCATACTCCCAGCAAAATAGCCAGATTTAATAGATCAGATGATATAATATGTTGGAGATGTTTAATAAAATGTAAAACTGACTGGTCCCATATTATGTATGATTGTTCACTCATTAAGAAATTTTGGGATGATATTGGTGATATTTTACAAGCCATTTTCACAGATTCCTTCCATTTGTCAAAGTTATTAATTCTTTTGAATGTAAATGAAACTATTGTTACAAAAAAATTAGACCTTTTTTATTTTCTTGGACTATTTTGGCAGTAGCTAAGAAATGTATCACAAGAAAATGGAATTGTTCCTCTACCCCAACTGTTGAGGATTTTCTAACCCCGTTGAAAGATGTTGCATTGTTGGAAACAAGAATAAAAAAAAAAAATGAGAATCTTTCCCAGGAAATGGGTCAATAATCCTTGGGTTAAAGTTCTCTCTCTTATTGAGACACTCAAAACAGACACAATATTACCTAATTGAAGAGGTTAGGAAGTATAACAACCTCATCTAACGTGTAACTTTCTTAATTTGTATTACTTATTTGTCTTTCCTTTTTCATATTTGATTTGAGGCCATTTGTACACTTGTAAATAATGTATTTATTTTACTATTGTTTTAAATGTAAACGTTTATCATACTTATTTGGAAAAAATTAATAAAAAAATTTTGAGTAAAAAAAAAATAGGCATCTAAACTTAAAACAATGCCCATGGTGAAAACATTGAGTTTCACCATAAATAATTAACAATGACGCATGCTGTCACAAAAAAGGTCCTACATACTTTGAGAAAATTAACATCACATAAAAATGACATGAATGTGTACATACATAATGATAGGAATACCAAGTATATAACCTGCTCTGTATCTAGCATGTCTAATTAGAATATCAATGTGCATCATACATGTCTGCTTATGCAAATATGTGCAGACATATTCTGTTTCACCTAAGACTTCGTGCATATACACAATCAGTGGGAGCATTGTCTACTGTCATTCAGAATGACATGCACAAGCACACAAGTATACATTGTAGTAAAATATATTTTATCCTACATTAACAAAAAACAAAATTACATAGTTGCAGTCCATTGTGTATTACTGTTGTCATTTCATTAGTATGCTATCACGCTGCACAGTCAGATACTACTGGGCATAGCAGCTATGTCACTGTGTACCCCGCACGTCATCTGCCAAAAGTTCCTGGAAATGACTGCCTATCAGTATATAAATGCAGCACTATGAAATTCTATAACTCACACAGCATTACACTGAAAGGAAATTCTCAACATGACTGGTCAACAATGTGAAAATGCAGTGGCAGGAAATGCCATTACATTCCCAATGTATATTAGCAGACACCAAAATACACGATTGCACAACCTTTAGTACATGCAGTGCTAAGAGATCCTGTTAGGTACCTGCTGTACCAGAGACAGATACCTATGAACATTACTGCCCAAATTACATATGGAGCTCTATGAGATTAAACTTTCTCCTAGTCGGTACCAAAGAACATTACTGGAAAACACTGTACTCTTGTATTGCTATGTAAAACAATAATACTCACCAAACAAATAAGATAGTTACTGAGATGCAGTTTTAGAAATGTAGACTTACACTGGTAATACATACTTAATGCATACTTTTGCAGCCAACATTATAAATTATTAATAATAATTGGGATTTTCAGCAATGGTGGCTTTACTATCTCCTCTCAAGTTATTTAAATATTAATATATTCAGCTTAATAAGTATGTTACTCTGATATCCCCACTCTAGACCAGTAATCAAGTAGCCTGAATCCTCACTACTGTCACTGGAGAGGGATGCTCACGTGGAACAAAAATGGATACACCCAGTGTTTCCAGATGCAGTTCTCTGCATCAAGCACAATTTCCCTTAAGAGTACACAGGGAACACACTCAGTCCAGGGTCTGGGTTTCCCTCCAGGTCCCCAGTAAGACTTCCCACTGGTATAGCTATAGAGTTGAGACCTCAGCTGAGTGCCAAAGTCAAGTTCATTACCATTATCTCTGTAAAACCAGTGCTTCGTGTCCTTGATTCATGTAGCTGACACATGCACACTTTGAGATTTGATTTTCACACACACACACACACACACACATACACACACACACACACACACACACACACACACACACACACCCCTGGGAAAAGCTGATACAGATGTACTAACTATGCCATTTTCTGCCCAGACTATAAGGTAGTTACACTGCCACCAGACACCCCAAAGTCAGCTATGTTAAGGGCCTTGCAAGGGTACCCAATTATACAGAGTGAAATTAATATTAATACAAATAGTAATGTTGACCAAACAGCCAGGCTTTCAGGAATGGCCTCAGTGTCACCAATAGATATATGTACCCTCAAAGATTCAAATATTCTCTAAAGGACCAGCCACAATGAAAGGTTTAAATATATTTAATGATAAACAATAAAAGAACATGAAAATACTAAATATCTATTTACAGTAAACACCAGAGTTTTAGACACAGGTGGTCTATATTAATTCATCGATATACATATTCTTTAAATATGTATTCAATGAAGGCTAAACAGTGAAATTCATTACAGCGAAGCATGGAATTTTTGCCAGGGTTAGGAACCACTTACCCTGTATGACACTGGAACACACACCACACTAAATTAAACCCACCTGATGTGTGCCCCTCACAGCCCCTCAACTTTATATAGTACTTACTCCAAGATTGCACTACTATGTGGAAAAGGCTAAATTTCTGCTGATGGCCCAGTGGTTCATAACTCTGTGAAACATTCCATGCTTCACTGTAATGAATTTTGCTGTTTAGCAGTTGCTGAATACGTATTTGATGAATACATATTTCAATGAACTAATATAGACCCAATCACAGAAAATAATAAAAAATAACACAGATAGAGACGTTTGCACAGTTGCAGAAAAACAATATTTAACTAATCTCACTATATTCTCCTGACTGATCTAAAAAATATTATTCCCTGCTTACTTACTACAGCAAAGCAAGATGAAGTAGGTGAGAGATCCTTCTTTGGCAGGTTACAAAATCAGAGTGCACTAAGACTTCAGTCTCACCTAGTATTACACATTATTGTTTAGTGACAGATGATAGAAGGACATTAGATACATCTGGTCAGCTGACTTCTGGTTCACATGCTTCCCCCCTTGACTAGAAGCTGTCAGGATTTATCACATATGTGTCAACAATACACACATAGACAACCTTGCTAAAACCTGCTGCAGCTCCTGAAAGCCATAAAACAATTTCAAACTTCCACTCTTCTAGAGTATCAATTAGTTCTCCCCAGTGACAATGCAGGAAGTCCTAGTACAGACTTTTTATCTCTGGACACATTGAGAACTGTAAGATACAATTTTTATAACTTAAATTAAGTAATTTGATTTCTTACTATTTTTCAAAGTCAGTGGATTGAGATTAACCTCTTGTATTCCAGTATCCTCTGTTACAATATATACATGTCAACAGTTACAATAATACATGCACATTTCTTCTTCTGTCCAGCAGGACACACTGTTGATACATTTTTTTACATAAGCAACTTTACACATACATTTTCAACACAAGCATCTGTACAAATCAATTTGATATTCAAATAGCATATAATTCTTTACTAAATTCCAGCTAGCTGTTCTGGCATATGTTACACATCCACTGCCCTTTTTCTCCTGGCATAGCTGGCAAAAACTCACATCATCACAGTTACAACCTCAAAACACAAAAAACATGACAAGTGGCACACCTATTATGTCCATCTTTACCATTACCCAGCACCTTCTGTGCATGTTCTGATTTCTTGCCATACAGTCTACTGAGCCTCTTTGCTTTACAGCATTAAAGTTCAGATCACTTACTGTTTCTCTGCTGTGACTGCTATGACCCTGACTTTTCTTGACATTTTAATGACATCAAAAAGATGTGCCTTTCTTTCTTTCTGTCATTTCTGAAAAGAAATATGTGTACAATGTCTCTTGCCCCAAGCCATTCGGGGAGGGGCGGTGCAGGTTGCTTGCCTCAGTGGTATTTAAGCCCATGGTAGCTGACAGTTCTTGCCATTTTGGCAGTAGCAGCTTGTTATTCAGTGATGTCCAGCTCTGTGACCTTAAGGCACCGATTACTGAATCTTTAGGTGAGTATGCAATCATATAAAAGGAACAGAAAAAAAAAAAAAAAAATATTTATTTAAACAAACCCCCAGATTTACTAATCTTCCATGATGGACTAATCTAGCCCTGCACGGAAGCAGCAGTTTAAGAGGAGGACAGCAGCACGCCATGCATATTAATGAAGGTGCGCTGCCTAAACTCGTAATGCTACATGGAGTGTGGATGATTGCAGAGGGCGTGTCTGAGAGTAGAGCTCTCATAATAAACATGCCCCTGCAAAGTAGAACAGAAGAATGTGTAAATAAATGAGCAAGACTGCTCATAAATATCCGCATATCCCCACCAACAGTCCCCATGTGTTCAACAGCAACAATGCAGTCAAATAAAATGAAGAAACCCTTTTATATTTTTTTAAAACCCAGAGTACAGCTAACCATAGGTGCGTGGGTTTGCCCATCGCTTAGCTACAGTTGAAACAGCTGAAAAGGCTTAAGAGGATAACAAGAAATATATATATAAATGAAGCAGCACAGCAATAGTGTAGTGGTTAGAGCATCTGCCTAATGAACAGGCATTCCTGGTTCAAATCCCACTGCAGCACATATCATTTTCCATGTGAAATCTGTATATGAACATATTTTTACATCTTATTGCTGTATAACCTACATAATAACATTTAAATGTGAACTGGAGTACTGCATTAAATGCACATGTGAAGTGTCAGTGTCATAATGACTAAAGCATTAGTAAGCATGTTTAAGCAAAAATACACAGTAGTAAGCATATATAAGCACTAGTAAGTAAGTTTAAGTGTATTTGCATGGAGGTAAGCATTGCCAATACAGATTAATCAAAGTAGAAGCTAACTGTGTGTAAGAAACTGTAACCGGAGGTTAGCAGTGCTTACCATCGCACAAACCCATTTACAACTGCTTTAAAGTGCCTTAATCACTCTGGATCCAATGGCCCATGTTCTGCCCAGCAACAAAATAAACTGCCTCTGTAAGGCTCAAACTCAGGACCCTGTACACAATAGTCACAGTAGTTAACCACTAGCCATCATAGCAATAGATGTGCATGAGGTATCAGCAAACTAATTCTCACCACAGGAAAATCAAACCAAACATGTGAACTGAATCCATGTACAGTGTGAAGTGGTATAACCTGCTACATAACATAAATATGTGAACTGGAGTACTGCAGTAAGGCCAGATGTGAGGTGCTATTGCAATAAAGTGTTTAAGTTCCCAGGACCCCATACAGCGTACATACACATGAATCAAGGATACAAGACACATATATAACATGTAATGGAGAAGACATCAATACCAAAAGGCAACTATCATGCAAATTGAATATTAAGCACCACTAAGAGTTGCACAGCACTGCTACCCAGACTACTGGCAGGATACTACCAGTGGGAGAAACAGTGTTAACCTGCAAAGTCTAATCTTAAACAAACGCATGTTCGTCCCTAGTGGGACGACCCCAAAAATTCTGCTAAAAAGAGTCCTCGGGGTAACATACCATGCCTTACAGGTAAGTAAAGAAGGATATGTATGTTTGTGACTGAATGTGTAGGAACCCTGAAGATCCATGGGCTGAGACAATGTACATGATGGGTCCTGAAAAGTGGAGAGTGGGCAATGTGTAGTGGTGTGGTGAGATTCGGATGGAACCTGTAGGAAGGATGATTGATGTGGAGAAGGGAGGGAGGGGATGGAAGGAATGATGGGTAAGACATTATAGGCCGAAGTGTGCTGGGGTTGGTTGGACCCATTCTAATGAGACCGCCCCATGGATGTAAGTGAGAAAGGAGTGGGGGGACAGGAAGGTAACTGAGGCATACCATTTCCCATGGCAAAGCACGGTATGAGTAATATGTATGTTGTATAACCCATGGAATAACATATATATATATATATATATATATATATATATATATATATATATATATATATATATATATATATATATATATATATATATATATATATATATATATATATATATATATATATATATATATACACACATATATATATATATATATATAGATATATATATATATATATATATATATATGAACTGGAGTACAGCTGCCACGAAGGAACATATGGATACATATATATATATATATATATATATATATATACACACACACACACACACACACACATATATATATATATATATATATATATATATATATATATACACACACACACACACACACACACACACACACACACACACACACACACACACATATATATATATATATATATATATATATATATATATATATATATATATATATATATAAATATATAAAACCTAGAGTACTGCAGGAAATGCATATGCGAGGTGTCAGTATCATTATGCATAAAGCAGTAGTCAGGTTAAACAGCAAAAAGCAGTAGTAAGCATATATCAGCACCACTAAGCGAGTATAAAGCCATGTGCGTGGGTTTGCGTGAAGGTAAGCACTGCTAATTTCTGGTACAGTGTCCTGCACACAGTAAGCCTTTAAATTGCTTAAACTGTGTAGGCAGTGCTTAACCCCGTGCAAACTTACTTACAACTGCTCAAATGTACCTTAATCACACTGTATCTAACAGCCCTTGTTCTGCCTGGCAAAAAAATAAACTGTCTCTGCAAGGCTCAAACTCAGGAACCTGCACACTATAGTCATAGTATTTAACCACCAGGCCATCATAGCAATAGATATGAATGAGGTATCAGCAAACTAATCGTCACCACAGGAAAGTCAAACCAAACATGTGAACTGAATCGATGTAGAGTGTGATTTTGGATAACCTGTCATAGAACATAAATATGTGAACTGGAGTACTGCAGTAATCATAGATCTGAGGTGTGATTGTAATAAAGTGTAGAATTCCCCAGGTCCCCATACAATGTATGTACACATGAATCATGGATACCAGACACATATATAATTTGTAATGAAGAATAAATCATTGCCAAATGGCAAATATAGTGCTAATTAACTATTAAGCAATGCTAACCACAGCACAGCTCAAGTTAGTAAGTATAAGCAATGTGTAGCGGAGTCAATTCAATCTGCCTAGTGGTATACCTCTTTAAGCAGTGCCAACCTTATGTAAGCAGGTGCGCCCATAGCTTAGCCTTTTCAAAACTGGCCAATCACAGGAAAGTGTGGGAAAATGGCCGTATGTAAACCCCACAGGTGGGAAATCTTCTCATAACTGGTTGTAGCCTCCTACTGCAGGCAAAATGGCTGGTGTGGGTGAAGGCACTTGATTTAGAGTGCAGCGCTGGGTCATCCAGGAGTCAAAAATCATGATATGACTCCTGGTAAAACACCATGATCAGAGACTACTTCAGGGCCAGTACCAGGGCTCGCAGTATAAAACGGAAGCCTGTGACAGTCTCACCCGTGACCTCTCCAGTGCCACAGGTATCCCCTGGACTGGTAAGCAGGTCAGGCACCACCATGCTGACCTGAAGCAGCAGAGGGGGCATATACTGGAACAGTGAATCCAGGAGTCTTGGCAGATGCCCAATGCCCCAGGACTAAGTACTCATTCTACTAAGTAGTAAATAACTAACTAGCTTGTGTATACTATGGATAGGTATGACTAAATATCACTGCATTTCTCTGACAGCTGCAGATGAGCAGGCTGCAAACCAGCAAGCCCATGATGCTAGGTTGCAAAGGCTGCATCATGAGGCAGGTTAGTAATCAGTCTGCATGTACTGTCATCACAAAATAATATAAGAGCCTTAGAAGGTGTTGTACCAGTAGAAATAAATGTGTAATAATCTGTGAATAAAGGTATAACCTCTGGAGTGCTTCTGTTTACTCTTTTCTCATATGTTGGTGATCTGTTCCATACTATAAATAGTACTGTTGTAACTTAAGCAGTGTCACCCACACCGTGGTATGCAGATAAAATGGGAATGAAGTCCTGCATAGCAATGTTGGAAGTGCCAAGAGGTCAGTTATACTGTACAAGTTAGGGAGACTTAGAAAACAGTCGAAAGCTGTACATCAATTCCCAGATAGCACAGTGTACTGTGATGTTAGCTATAATATTTTGCCCCACGCAACAGGGGGTTGAATCCTGGGAGTGCTACTAAGTTGTATGCATAATCATACCCCACAACTGTAGAGATTTTGATACAATGTTCAGATAGAAAGCTGCATGCATAATTACACCCGACAATTGTACAGAATTTGCTAGAATGTTCAAATTGAAAGTTGTATGCATATTCATAACCAACAACTGTTCCAATCTGTCCAGCATGTCTAGATAAATGACCCTTATCACCAGCTTGGTACCATGTTCCCCTGAAAATCCAATGTGATGTTTCAAGAATTGCAGGCAGCTGTCAATCCCATATAACTGATATTCAAACGTGCACATAGTCAGAAATTGTATACGGAAACAAACCTAACATTCTAGCACCTCACCCAAAGTGTATGAAAGCAATTCTCAACATATGTTGCATTAACACCTACAGCCTGTCATGCCTGTATGTAAGACACCGATCACGTATATAATAATCTATAAACATACCAGTGTACAATATAAGGTCATTATGTAGTTTAATAATACATGTAAGGGAAAGAGCAATGCAGTGACTAAGAATGCTGGGAAAACTACAAGAATATATTAGTTGTTAATTGAACTCTCTCTCTCACCCCCTACCATATGTGCATAATAACCCAATGACACTCCTCAACTGGTATGTGTACACTCCAACCTTTTGTTGAGACATATGTCCTAATGGTTTATAAATATTCACATTTGTTTCTATGCATGTGCTATGTGAAAATACACCCATATTGGTGGCATGCTGCCATCAATGAAACCTGCATGCTCCTGTAATGGCCACTGTTGTTCCATATATGCATGTGATCTGCTTGCTCTGCAATTGTGTTAATTCTGGTGTATTGGGTTAATGGGAATATCTATGCATGCTGTTATAACTAATCCTGAATGTTGTTGACTGTTACTAATGCATATCTGTCATAAATCTGTGACAACACAGCTTGTATAGGAAGGCCGTTCCCAGTGGACCCACCTGTCCCACCTCAGCTGACCATGGCACCGGGCACCAGCACATCTGGGGCCCAGCCTGGGACCTGCTCCTCCATGGGACTTGCACCACCCTCAGTTGGAACCACTGCAGGGGATGGGGCTCACCCCCCTCGGAGTGGGAGCAAAGGGGAACCTGTCACCCATCAGCAGGTGCAGGCCATGGTTTGTAAGGAGCTCGATCTGGAATATCAAGAGTGGCTACACCAGCTTGAGGGCCGAGGGGCTGTGAAGGTGCAGTGGTGACCGCCGATGGGTGGGGAACTCAGTCCCACTGTTTCCAGTCGGGGGCTCATGGGCTTGCGACTTCCAAACACCCATCCCCGTCCAAGGTGTTTACCCCCCACATGTGTCATATACCGGCCCTGTATGCATCTTGTGTGTCTTGTACCTACTACCCCTCCCCAACATTACATTCTCACCTAAAAAAAGAAAAAAAAAGGGCAATCTGTTCTCACAAAAAATATTCTCCCATACATAGCTGTCCATTTCAGATGTGTTCACTGGACACATGTAATCTGGTCTAATTGGCATCACAATGAATATATGTTGTCCTCCCCCCTCTCCCAGGGGTTTGAGCATCCAAATGTACCTGCAAATATAGTGTATATACACAGCTGTTGCTGTAGAAGAAATGGGCAGCTATGGACTTTTCATATCCCTTTCCCTCTTTGTGCCCCATTTTTCACCACTTTCCTATCAACCCCTTTTTCTTTTCTTTTAAAGGAATTAGCATGAGGGTAAGTGACAGTAAGCACTTTTAAGCAGCGGTAAGTGGGTGTGCACGGATTTGCGTGGAGGTAAGCACTGCTAAAGTCTGGTTACAATTTCTTATACTCATTTAGCTGCTGAATTGCTTAACCCATGTAGGCATTGCTTAGCTCTGCGCAAACCCACGCAAACTTGCTTACAACTGCTTAAAAGTGCCTCAGTCACTCTGTAGCCAACGTCCCTTGTTCTGCTCAGCAAGAAAATAAGTGGCCTCTCCAAGTCTTGAACCCAGGACCCTGCACTCCATACACAATGTGATTTACCACTAAAGCATGGCAGATATTCATAACCTGAAGTTTTTACAAACATATCATGCAGCACAATCAGTCAACAGTACAGGAAATGTATTATTATCACACCACATAACCTGTTAATGCAAGAAGTCTGGACAACGTATGCCATACTGTGGATACAAACAGGAATATATGTCAGCTAATCTGATACACTTAAAATGTTGCTAGTTACACAGTTATATGTATTAGAACACATGTAGAAGGAGATGAAGTCTGAAACACAAAAGTGTTGCCACTAGTTACTGACTTTAATGCTGCGATCATCCATGACAATTTTCAAGTGAATGAGGAACGGGCCATAATATGAGCCGAACATGCATGGACATATGGACAGATATATATCTGTAAATGTAGACAGATAGACAGCTATATGTAGATATATATATTAATGTATGACTCACAAATAATCATATAACAGCCATTGTATATAGATACATACATATGTTCATATGTATGTATATATATATATATATATATATATATATATATATATATATATATATATATATATATATATATATATATACAGCTGTATATATCTATAAATACATATATACATATATATATATATATATATATATATATATATATATATATATATATATATATATATCTATATATATATATATATATATATATATATATATATATATATATATATATATATATATATATATATATATATACATATATATATGTATAGCCATATGAAATATATATATAGGTACATACACATTACACAAATACAAAGGTATCAGTAGCCATACATATGTAGAAGTAGTGTGGAAATACTGAGTGCAAAGTATATCCCTCAGCCACAAGTCCTTCAACTGGCACCTGTGAAATGTGTAGTGCCGCAACCATTCCCACAAATGAGAATACTGACATTAAACATATACCCACCCACAATTCAAAGGACATGACACGACACACAGGTATGCATACAAAGATAACCTTTATTCTTGTACTATACAATAATGTATGCCAGTACTGACACCACATAATGTTTGAAATATGCAATCAGTCATGAATGCAAGGCACACACAAAACAGTAGATGCAAGCAATGTGTATATATACCATACTATGCTGGCCAGGCCAAGGCCTTCAATTAGTATAACAGTAGGAACAGGATTTGCCTTCAGGATACGCAACAATCAACAATTGCAGATGTAGTTCAGCAGCCTCCAATTACACCCTGTAGTCAAGCCACAGTATCTTTTACATAACATTGCTTAACCTAACATCTCACTATCACACTGAATGACCCTCTTCTTAGCAGTTATATCACTGAAAAGGTGCCATATCCTAGGTTAATGGCATAGATCCCCCCATAAAAGGCTGTACAAGGGCAAGGAACACTGTACCACACACTTACCTCAGGAATGTACAAGGGCACATATGTGTTCTCCAGCTGTTGCCCCCATATATATGGACATGTCCCAACAGTTGGTGTGGGAGTCCATGACATGACTGGGATTATAGCAGTAAAGCTAGCGGTAAATAATGATAGACCATTACCTAACAACCCTTCCTGAATCACAGCAGGGCAAAGACTGGCATACATGTGGAGGACAGAGGCAGGAACATAGGGCCATATTTGAATTATTGTTGTTACACACCCTGTAAATTACTGGAGTTACAGGCTTCATTGCAGCATACCCTTATGCAGGGATATGACATTGAAATGTCAACTACCTCAGGAAATAGCAAACCTAGACTCTACATTCCTTTTCAAGAAACATATCAAAGAACATCTAAAAACTCAATGGCTATGTCCTTGTACTAATCCTGACTGAAATTACTTCTGAATTACTCACAACTTCCCCCTTTCATTTACTCCTAACTTTCCCACTATAAAACTAACTTTTAATGTAGACAGACTTATCTTTAGATTGCCTCTAACATCTTTTTTTCTCTTTCTCTCTAGCACATATTGAATGGTGTTTAGTATCTAACTGTATGTGTTCCTTAGTCCATGACTGTTAAACAACTATTTCTCTGACAGATTATGGTTCTGCTTTTTTGGCTTTATTATTGTTAAATTCATACAAATGTACAACTTTGTACCTATTTTATGTTGCTTATTATGTTTTATTCTTAATGATTGTTTTAATTTCTTGTAATTCTTGTAATTGGAGCTTTTCTCCCCGGGCCTCTACTGAAAACGGATATTTGTCCAGCTAGACTAGCCCGGTCACCAAATGTAAAATAAATAAAATAAAATAAATAAATAAAATACAAATGGATGTAGCCATGTACTGATAGTACTCAACAGACAGAATGCCACAGCTATATTTGGGACAATACCTGTGTGGTGCACAGACAAACCTAACAGCCAGTCCTCCTGGTATCATACAGATAGGCCCACAGTTGAGAGCTATGCAGACAGTCAACATTCCATGCAAAAGTACCATGTACACAGAAACCCTGTAAGAACAGCTAGATACATTGCACACAACAACACTACTCACACTATCTGCAGGTCTGGAACCTTACCCAAATGTGAATCTGGCCTGTGGCTACAGGTTCTGCTAAGTAGTATTGCTACCTGCTGTCTGTAACACTGATGTCCACACACAGGAAGGATGTCATCCATACTGTAAAGGTGAAGGGACAATGCATACAGAAGGCAGCAATTTATAGTACAAGGTTGCCATGACAGTGGTTATCTGAAGTACTACACAGCAGGCTGTATACAATTAGCAACTGTTGGACACTGACTGGTGCATAGGCCACCACCAGATCATGTGCAATAACAAAAAAAGGATGCTGCAATCTATTCAAACCAGCTTAATCACTCTACTGGAGAGACTGAGAGAGAGAGAGAGAGAGAGAGAGAGAGAAAACTTCAAGAAGGTTCACAAAGCTCAGGGTTGTGTTACAGCAGAAACAACATAACAGGTATGTGAAACAGATATTCATTTACTGGCATGTACTATATGGCATTGAATAATAGGTTGTATATTGTGAAAGGATGTATATGTGCCATCAGTACTTGATCCTGTAATGATGCTGTGCTCAACAAATGCACTGGACAGTGGTAGCAGTGAATGGCAAAGATGTGACCCATGATATCTGTGTTCTGTAAATTTCTGTGGCCAATAGCTGGTGGGGGTATTAATACTGCCATGATAGACACATGGGTGAGAGACCACACCACCTACAGGACAGTCATGTTGAAGTGTAGCATAGCATGCCCAATTGCCATAGCAGTATAATATGCTTATCTAAAGTTTATCATCATATATATCCCCTAATGTTAGTCTGTGTTCACATGTGACACCTGACTGTGTTGCAGCAAGGCAGAACAGTTCAGCTGTGAAGTAAAGAGGGTACATGAGTGTGGTCCAGATGCTCGTATGCACCTCACATACAGATACATATATGTGTGATACATATTCACAGCTGTGTATGTGTACAGAACCTCAGACAGTTATACATTTATATAGGTATATAAACAACACGGAATGATATCTACACATATATGGAGATATGGAGATATGTATATATACATACATACATACACACACACACACACACATATATATATATATATATATATATATATATATATATATATATATATATATATATGTATACAGACAGATATATGTGTGTGTATATGTCGACATATATATATATATATATATATATATATGGGTCTAGGATATATGGTCAAAAATCCATTTGGCCGAAAACACTAATGACAGTGTATATGCTCTGTTCCCCACTGTAGTGCGATCTCAGAGTGAGAATAATAAAGTAGGGGGAGTGTTCAGTTTAATAATGTCTGCTATTATTTAATATTGTCTAATTGCTATTCATACTATGAGGAAGTAGTTCTAAACCTAATCAGGTGGGGGGCTGCACCTCCCACACCCCACTTGTGGGAGGCTGTGCCCCCCACACACACCCTACGTTAATATTCTCAATCCGAGATCACACTACAGTGGGGAACAGGGCATATACACTGTCATTAGTGTTTTCGGCCAAATGGATTTTCGGCGATTTGGACCCTATGTCAGATATTTTCTGCCAAATGGACTTTCGGCCATATATCCTAGACCCATATATATATGGCTGTATATATACCCCTGTGGCTAGGCTCATGTAGGCCCCAGGGCCAATTGACCAGTACTCTCCTATGAACTTATGTGTACCACCAGAAACATCTGCCAGGGCTCAGTCATGGTCAATAATGATCTCTACACTCACCACAGGTACAGTACAATGTCTCTGTGGTTGGTCTAATGGTAATCTAGCACTCATACATGCACCACTGAGGATGACATATATGAATACACATCAAGCAGTCACTAAACACATGTGTCCACACACGATCCAGGAACATACAGTGGCTGTGTTCAGCAGTGGAAACACACCTGACACACTGAGACACATCCTGCAATGGTGTGTACACCTGTGAGGTATGGTGCACAGTACATGCTAGGGTGCTGAACAGATGCACAGAAATGCTGTGGACATGGGTGCAGTGGGTTCCAGGGGGAGGGACATCACCTACAAACAGAAGTCATGCATCACAGACATGTATAATGTTGGTAACGGGGATTGACTGCAGGTGAACTGCATGCTGTTCAGCCCCCCCATGTCCTGCATGCTGACATGTGTGTAATTACAGGTATGTGTGTGATACTGTACTGCACCATCACATGCTATTGTGTGTGTTATGGGGTTGTGGGAGCTGTCTGTAGGTACTATCTGGTGTAGTGTATGGTTGCCATGTATGTCAACTGAATGTGTGCATGTCTGTGTGTGTGGCCATGTCTGCACACACACGTGTGTGTGTGTGTGTGTGTGTGTGTGTGTGTGTGTGTGTGTGTGTGTGTGTGTGTGTGTGTGTGTGTGTGTATTTACTGTTTAGCGGTGTTGTACAGGTGTTACAGTCTGTTCCCTGTTTTCCCCTCACAGGTGGCAAGGTGGGGCTGAGTCCCCCCTGCAGGGAATCTGATGTAACTGATACAGACAGTGACCATGAAGATAGGTGTGTTGAAGCACAGGAAGAGTCATCAGGGTCTACAGATGGGCCAACAATTGACAACCCACACGTATCCAAACCATCCAAGCACACAGTCACACTGCCTCTACACACCTCATCACCATTTACCCTAGTTGATGGACAGCCTTTGGTTGGCATGGGCCAGGACAGTGTGGTATCTATGGCATGTGTGTCAGGACACAGCAGCCATAGCCAGATTTCTGGTGGGGTATCACATAGGAAGATGTGCAGGGGTGCTTGTAGGAGCACTGCTGGTCATCATGCAACTGGCCAATGTGTAACATCTATTTCAACCACACGCATGTTCCAGACTGTTATGGAGGCACAGGCATGAATGGAATGGTACACCAGGCAGGGTCGAAAGGTGCAGAGGGCTCATCACACTTCAGTAACTGACAGCATCACATGTGTCCACACACGATCCAGGAACATACAGTGGCTGTGTTCAGCAGTGGAAACACACCTGACACACTGAGACACATCCTGCAATGGTGTGTACACCTGTGAGGTATGGTGCACAGTACATGCTAGGGTGCTGAACAGATGCACAGAAATGCTGTGGACATGGGTGCAGTGGGTTCCAGGGGGAGGAACATCACCTACAAACAGAAGTCATGCATCACAGACATGTATAATGTTGGTAATGGGGATTGACTGCAGGTGAACTGCATGCTGTTCAGCCCCCCATGTCCTGCATGCTGACATGTGTGTAATTACAGGTATGTGTGTGATACTGTACTGCACCATCACATGCTATTGTGTGTGTTATGGGGTTGTGGGAGCTGTCTGTAGGTACTATCTGGTGTAGTGTTTGGTTGCCATGTATGTCAACTGAATGTGTGCATGTCTGTGTGTGTGGCCATGTCTGCACACACACGTGTGTGTGTGTGTGTGTGTGTGTGTGTGTGTGTGTGTGTGTGTGTGTGTGTGTGTGTGTGTATTTACTGTTTAGCGGTGTTGTACAGGTGTTACAGTCTGTTCCCTGTTTTCCCCTCACAGGTGGCAAGGTGGGGCTGAGTCCCCCCTGCAGGGAATCTGATGTAACTGATACAGACAGTGACCATGAAGATAGGTGTGTTGAAGCACAGGAAGAGTCATCAGGGTCTACAGATGGGCCAACAATTGACAACCCACACGTATCCACACCATCCACGCACACAGTCACACTGCCTCTACACACCTCATCACCATTTACCCTAGTTGATGGACAGCCTTTGGTTGGCATGGGCCAGGACAGTGTGGTATCTATGGCATGTGTGTCAGGACACAGCAGCCATAGCCAGATTTCTGGTGGGGTATCACATAGGAAGATGTGCAGGGGTGCTTGTAGGAGCACTGCTGGTCATCATGCAACTGGCCAATGTGTAACATCTATTTCAACCACACGCATGTTCCAGACTGTTATGGAGGCACAGGCATGAATGGAATGGTACAAGAGGCAGGGTCGAAAGGTGCAGAGGGCTCATCACACTTCAGTAACTGACAGCACCAGTGACCTAGCAGGTGCCATCCATAATTACACCGAGGTTGTGGATAGACGGTGGGTTGAGACATTGGAACTCATCCTAAATGTCATGTCCATGCATCAGGACAGGGTGGGATGGTTGCGATGGCCACGTGGATGTATGGAAGCAACACCAGCAGATGGAAGTTGCTGTGGACATCCAAACAGTCACAGCCACTCCCGTAGTGGTAGTATCAGCCCCAGCACTGTAGGGGGGGCTGTCCCAAACTCGTCATAGCAGACCACGTGCACGTAGCCCTGGACAGTCCCAGGAAGGACCTGGATCCAGTGGATGTCTGTCAAACTTGTGAGACAGTACTTGGTCTGGCTCTGTACCTGATACTGCCTGCAGCAGCTCTACCAGGCACAGGTCTCATGTCCATAGCCAGAGATGGTGAACTGCAAACCCGGCCAGGTACAGTCTGCAGCTGTCCCAGAATTCCCTGTATAGGGCAGCCACATGGAGGAACTGTGTGCAGGCAGACATGCACACATAAACAATGAACCTAGGGCAACCACATACCTGCACACACATGACATCACCAGTGGCCCATAACAATACTCAACCCCCTCACACACATACATGTTGTCAATTGTATTGGTCAGCCTAGGCCTCTGGCAAACCAACAACACACCCTGTGCATATGATGATACCTGTGCCACTGCCTGACATCTGTAACATCAATGCAGGGGCAGGCTAGCATGCTTCTGATGCACAGGGTGACTGTACAACAGTGTAGCAATGGAATGATGTGTAGCATGTTGTCAGCAATAAAGTGAAATGCTAATATCTTGGAAGGTGTAGCTGTGCAGCCATGATGCATCATAGCTTTAATTAACAATGTTGTAGTGTTGTCACCAGTATCTGTTCAGATTGTGTTGTTTTTGTCCATGTGCCACATGGCTGATGGGTGTAGTGGTGTCAGCAGGCCTTCTACAGTAGACACCAGTAAGTGTAGTTGGTGGTGCACATGCCATGGCTGGGTACAATGCACAGTGCCTTTGGTTAGGATGCAGTACAGGTACAGGACTGTACACATGGAGGTATGTCCCTGTTCAGGTAACACATCTGTTGCACATGTAATACCACCAAGACAGGATAGGCACAACCACACAGTGCTATGTCTGCAGTCTGCAATGTGGATGACATTAAACAAGCTAACAGCAGGGTGTATGTCCCTCTCCCCACTCTACTGCGATCCTCACCTAAGTAACATGTGTGTGCCAATGCCAGTGGCATAGCCCTCCCCTTAGGAGGGTGTGAGGTGCTCAACTACTGTGAATGGTGTAGACAACAACTAACAACCTGATTACATACACTGTACAGTATTACAGACAGCTATGTGGGGGAATAGATGCAACAGTAACTGCAATTATGGCAGTCGTGTCCACAACAGCCACACCCAGTGAGTTATAGCAACCCAAGTAGTGCTGCATACCTCAACAGTGTGGAGGAGGGGATTGACACATCTATGACCTGTGAAGAAGTGTATGCTCATGGGATGGCGCCTGTGGTATGTTGGCATATGCCAAGCAGTCCTGGTGGAAACATATCCTGTGAACGGAGGTAGATCCTGTAACAACTACACACATTCCTACAAGCATGATGGTGTGCAAATGCCTTCTATGATCTACATAGGCATTGTGCACCTCCTAACCCTCATCTACACCTGTCATGATTGGGTTAAGGAGGTATATCATGTTCAGCTAGTATTCTCTGCCTTAGACAAGTC
>NC_056731.1:1302714650-1302807150 GCF_019279795.1 Protopterus annectens
GCCATATCATATAGGTGTTCAAATACTGACAACAATATAAACAGAGTACTGCAACTGTGAAACAGTTACACTTATACAGTAGTCTGGAAAGGTTCACAACTGTTGCAGTCCAAGCCAAGCCCTTCAGAATGTACAATAGTGCTGACAGACTGGGCCACAGGGTACCACACAATCAACAGTATGTACTGCAGTTGTGTAGTTCAGCAGCCTCTATCTACACTCTGTACAAACTCCGTAGGTGGTAAAGATGTTTTGTGATCATATGGGTTATACGCAGAACATAACAAGGCATAACGCACAGAACAGTCTATATTGCAGGAGGCAGTAGGCTTGCAGTACCCCAAGTCATGTAAGTAATTGCAATATAGGTGGAGTATTCGGTACTGTACATCCACATATCTTGTGGCAGCTCACCCCTGATACCCCCACATTTGTAACAGCCTAGGTTATTTATGGTGCTCCCCACCTGGACTCTATAATACAAGACCATATACCACTGTTACATACACTGGCCTCTGCAGTGCATAAGGGAACACATGTGTTGTATAGGTGATGCCCACACATATATGGCCCCAGCCCCAGTGTATGTGTGGGGGATACAACAGCAGTGTGCTAATGGCAGCAATGGCAGTGTGATATACTCACAGCCCACTACAGAACAACCTCCAACAGCATGACAAATGTGCACAGCTTGGTAGGTAGATGGGAAACAGAGGCTGGAACACAGGCATATATGTGGAACACTGTTACCATACACTAAGCAAGGTGCTGGTGTTACAGGATGGTCTGCAACATACCCTTAGTCAGGAAATTAAGGTTAGATATAGACATGGATGTAGCCATGTACTGGTAGCACGCAACACACACACTGCTAGTGTCATATCTGACACAGGGCTTGTGTGTTGGATGGACAACACATGATAGACATACCTCTGCCCAGCAAGAGGTTAGGGCCACAGTAGTGAGCTATGCAGGCAGACTGCATTCCAAGGTACACTAGTATGTACACACACACACACACACACACACACACACACACACACACACACACACTGTAACACCAGTACTATGCAAAGCATTGTACAACTCTACCCACAGTCTGTCTGTAATTCCTGAACCTCCTACAAATATGTGTCTGCTCTAAGTGTGCAAGTTCTCTGTAAGAGATATTGCTACCTGCTGCCTGTATCACTGATGCCCACACACAGGACGGATGTCCATTACACAGGAAATGTAAAGGGACCACGGCCACAAGGGATTTATAGTGGGTGGTTGCCATGACAATGTAGTACACGTGTCATTTTATGTGTATATATATATATATATATATATATATATATATATATATATATATATACATATATGTCTATCTGGTGAGGTATATGTACATATATTTCCACCATATATCCTGGACATGGAGTGTAGCCGTACCCCAGCCCCTACAGTCTCAATGTCTTGGTGCAAGGGGATGTCAGGTATGTATAACAGGTATATCACTAGACTGTTGCTACTGTCATTGGGACTGTCTTCACAGACATGGTGTGTGTGGATGCTGAAATTCGCTTATAACATGTGTGCCATTGGCTACTGACAGACATTCTAAGGAAATCATTGTAAAGTACCACTGCTAGCATGTAATGTCCCTGTGGAGTGCAGCAGAGATATTGGCCACTATATATGGGACTTCGGACACACCCTGTACAGTCCAGAGGTATACACATATTCCCTTAGTGCACCACATGTGTACCAGGCCTGACAATATGGATGCAGACAGCCATGTCGATGGGTATAACACATAACGACTGGTATACATTTGGCACCATGGGTGTTGGTTCACACACTCCTGTCTGGCCTGACACATAATGACTGCTGGTACAGGGGTGCCATGGACACATACTACCCACTAGATATTGACATACAACTGTACAGCATCCCACTGCTCTGTCTGACATACATGACATTTAAGGGAGGCCCAGCAGTAGTACATCTGGCAAGTATCTGCACATTTTGTCCAAGCACCAAAAAGGCACCAATAAGCTAACAATTCCAGCAAACCTTGGATCCTGGTAGCAAAAAAACACCTTTATTGATAGAACTTGACCAAAACAAGAATGTAAAATCCACAATACACTCCACAGGAAACTAAGTTTGTACTCTGATGATGCCCTAAGTACGAGGGTGAAAGCGCTTAGTTTCCTGTGGAGTGTATCGTGGATTTTACATTTTTGTTTTGGTCAAGTTCTATCAATAAAGGTGTTTTTTGCAACCAGGATCCAAGGTTTGCAGGAATTGTTAGCTTATAAGTATCTGCACATGACATCCCATTGGTTAAGTACACTAAGCTACTAGGCATGTAACAATGCACTGTGCAGGCTACAGGCAGACTGGCTCAACACTGGCCTACATCTCGTATGGGAGAATGCACATGTACCTGCATATATAGCAGGCTCAACAGCCATGTCACAGCACAGGGTATGATACACCTGTGTGACAGTGCATAACCACAACCAATGTGAACACAGCCACAGCCACATATGGTAAGCTAGCATAATATTACAGTATATGGACTATCTGTTCTACACCATCCTCATATGTGCCACTCACAGAATGTCCCTACATATACTGGGCTGCTACGCAGTTTGGTCTGATGGCTGTCTGTGGTATGGGACATGTGTGTGTATGGCCCTACAAACATCGGCAAAATGGTACCATACAGTGGGGCAGCATGTAACATCTGATAGAAGGGGAGCTAGGACAATGACATATACCACAGTCTGTACACAGGCTAAAGTACATATTAACAATACACACACTGTCAACATTCACCATCACTACACAGACCTTAGTACTGTACAAACATCCACAGAATGTCCAGCTTGTGTCATGAAATATAACCCCTACTGTACATGACATGTGTAGCAACCTGATATATCACTGGCTTGTTATCAGATATGGTGACACTATTTATGGCGTACAAATGTTGACAGTGATGTGCTTGATAGCACATACACAGGGCCAGTATAGACATGTTGTTGTGATAAGCTTGTATATTTTCCATTGTAACGGTGTTTGTTGCAACATATGTCCTATGAGGGATATGAAGTCAGTAACTATCACAGCCTTCAACATCTACAGACTGCAATCCTCACACTACCGTCTGCATTCCACAGATGGATGTACTGTGGCTAACACATGAAACCATAGGCACAACACTGCCCAGTCTGCAGGTGACACTACAGATTGGGATTCCTCATATACATGGAAATGACATGGCAGGTATTACTACATGTGCAGCAGGCATATCCAGACATACACTGTTAAACCAACATTACTCCAAATGCAGTATAGCAGCACTTACAGACTGTAGTCAGGTCAGGCACATCCCCCTCCTGCTTGTTGCCATCTTTCCACAGTGTATGTTGTTAGAGGTAAACCCCAATCCATCTGAGATGTGGTTTGCCAAACAACAGATCTAGTTCCTACTCACAGTGACTGAAAAGGCCCAACACCACCATGATGTTCCTAGGTATTGGAGTGTGTTTCCATGCAATTGGCTACAGGATTGTTACCACAGCTGTTCCACATGTAGTCAGCTAGGGAAGGGCTGCAATTTGTGTAGAGCCCATCAGCTGATCATGAACATCACGTAAAATACACATGCTGCTGCCTAAGCAAGGCAGGTGTGGGTGTCCACATCCACCAAAGAGGGAGTGGGGGAGGCTCACAAAGGCAAATACATGTCAGGGAGGGGTGGGAGTGTAAAACTAAAGCACGTTTGTGTCACATACCTACCAGCACAGGGAATCAAACCCTCAACAACTATGTAGTGTTATCACAGTTCGATGCAGTTATTGGATGCACCACATGAGTTACTTGATGTGGAGCACTCA
This sequence comes from Protopterus annectens, assembly GCF_019279795.1. Taxonomy (NCBI): domain Eukaryota; kingdom Metazoa; phylum Chordata; order Ceratodontiformes; family Protopteridae; genus Protopterus; species Protopterus annectens. Next base: position 1,302,718,541 of record NC_056731.1, read on the forward strand.
GAACATATATGTAAGGGTGCGTGACATCTGCAACAGGGATAAAGTAGATATACGGTAGGTGTCGTACACATGTCTGTCTGCATGAACAGATGCCAGTGTCAGCACAGGCACACTCACACAGGGATGCACACACATTGACACACTTCGCAGGGCCAGGAGTGCAACTCATCACTAGTGGGATTGCCACAACACATCAATGTGCAGGTATCACATGCACCACACAGGTCATACGGAGGCTGTATCGGTGGACAGTATGAGGAGATGTCAGACATCAGACAGCATGCTTCAGTATGCCCTGGGGGGTTGTAGTGAGTGTGGATGTGGACATACACACGATACAACACACACACACACACACACACACACACACACACACACGAACACACAGGGTGCCAGTTCTGACATGCATGGAAGCATGTCTACATGGGTGTCTGGTGGTCAACTGTGCCAGCAGGCTGTACAAGGGTAGGCAATGGGTATACCTTGGCATCAAGCCACATGACAATGGTCTGCATTGTGGCTCAGGCCTGTAGTTACTGCATTTGCCCAAACAGGTGTGTATTGCGTCCCCCATCCAGTCACCTGGGTGACCATTGTGTGTGGTCAATGCTGTACACCACTTGCCATGTATGTGTTCCTTAGTCCATGACATGGATGGTGTCTGGGATGTGCACACCTCCCATATGCATGTACAGTGACATGTGGAACTGTACCTGGTATGTCTGGCTCATGGTGTGAACGCAGATTATCATCAGATGTGCCAGTCTTGCCAACCTGTGGCAGGAATGGGTAATGGGCAGCAGATTTACCCTTCACCTACACTGATGGCATGCCAACAGCATTCCCTGAAGTCAGTGTCATCTGTCCATGCAGGACATGTCAGGCATGGTATGTCTGTTGTGAGTCACATGTGAAGGCACCACAGGTGGTGCAAGTGTCCATTGGGGAACATGGTAGAGGTGCACTGTCTGCATGTATGTGCATATTGGACAGATGGGCAGGGTGACATGCCCTCTGTAGCCCACTGCTATCACTGCATAGCTACTATGAGTGGCCAATATGCAGTTTACTACCCACATAGTGGCTGCTACCTAGACATGTGTGTTCATATGACACATGGGTGGAGTGTGTGATCTGGGTAATAGTGGTGTTGCTAACTTGGATTGGCTGGTGTTGATGTCACATGTATGAGTATGGCTTTGCACCCCAGCCTCCCAGCTAATTCACATCTGTTATCCCTGTATGGTTGAAATTGTGATATATAGTAGGGCCACCATAAAATAAATTAGCAAAACCCCCTCCACATTGCCCACAGTTGTCACACATTCACCTCTACACAGGATACGAGTTGCAAACACACACACCTGTCATGTCTGGGAGTAGAACCCCTACCTAACTACTTTATTACACTACAGCACTATGCAGTTATATTATGCACCACAGACATTACTGGAATACTATTTCCCCAAAGGTGTATTTCACAGTGAATGACATCAACAGGATTACCAAAGTAGGGCATTTCAACTGTATTGCAAGTGACTAACCTAAAATGCATTGCTCCCTACACAGACAGTGAGACACACACAAAACATCCACAACTGACACGTGTGGTCATGGAAACCCTGACAGAGGTCTATATCAAATACAGTATAAAGCTGTTATAGGCTGCACCACAGAGATTACTCAAGAACTTTCTCCCCACAGTTTTACTTCACAATGAATGACATCAGCAGGATTGGCAATGTAGGGCATTTGAAAAGTACTGCGAGTGAGTATCCTATGATGCATTGCTCCATACACAGACATTGCAACACACACAAAACATACAAAACTGCCATGGGTGGAGATGGAACCCTACCACAGTTATAAATCACACTACAGCAGTACGCATTTACAGGACACCTTACAGAGATTACTGGGCTATGACTTTTCCACAGGTGTATTTCTAGGTGAGTGACATCAGCAGCCTTGCCAAAGTTGAGTATATGAATTCTAAGGAGTGTGAGTAACCTAAAAAGCATTGTTTGTTACTCAATCACAGACAGACAGAGACACAAAGACACACAGATTCACACACACACAGTTGCAAAGTCTGGGGTTACAACACCTACCCAACTATTTATCACACTACAGCAATACACAGTTACAGTAAGCACTACAGGGATTACTGGGCTATTACTTTCCCAGAGTTGTATTTCCAGGTGAGTGACATCAGCAGCCTTGCCAAAGTCGAGTATGTGTATTGTATGGATTGTGAGTGGCCTAAAATGCATTGCTCTCTACGCAGTCAGACACACGCACACACACACACACACACACACACACACACACACACACACACACACACACACACACACACACACACACACACACACACACACACACACACACACACACACACACACAGAGTTTCCAGGTTTGGGGTTAGAATACCTACCACATTACTTTTTCACACTACAGCAGTACCCAGTTACAAGATGTGCTACTGAGATTACTGGGCTATGATTTTCCCAGAGGTGTTTTTCTAGGTGAGTGACATCAGCAGCCTTGCCAAAATCGATTATGTGTATTGTAGGGGGTGTGAGTGGCCTAAAAAGCATTGCTCTCTATTCAGTCAGACACACACACAGACACACACACACACACACACACACACACACACACACACACACACACACACACACACACACACACACACACACACACACACACACACACACACACACACACACACACACACACACACACACACAGATTTACACACAACACAGTTGCCAGGTCTGGGGGTAGAACACCTACCTCACTACAACAGTACACAGTTACAAGATGCACTATGGAGATTATTGGGCTATGATTTCCACAGAGGTGTATTTCTAGATGAGTGACATCGGCAGCCTTGCCAAAGTCGAGTATGTGTATTATACGGGCTGTGAGTGGCCTAAAAAACATTTCTCTTTACCCAGTTAGACACCCACACACACAGTTGCCAAGTTTGGAGATAGAACACCTACGTCACTCCTTTATCACACTACAGCAGTACGCAATTAAAAGACACGCTATGGAGATTAATGGGCTATGATTTCCCCAGAGGTGTATTTCTAGGCGAGTGACATCAGCAGTCTTGCCAAAGTCAAGTATGTGTATTGTACGGGATGTGAGTGGCCTAAAAAGCATTGCTCTCTACTCAGTCAGGCAGACACACAGTTGCCAGGTCTGGGGTTAGAACACTTACTTAACTACTTTATCACACTACAGCCATGCTCAGTTACAGGACGCACTACGGAGTTTACTGGGCTATGGTTTCCCCAGAGGTGTATTTCTAGGTGAGTGACATTAGCAGCTTTGCCAAAGTTGAGTATGTGTATTGTACGGGGTGTGAGTGGCCTAAAAAGCATTGCTCTCTACACAGTCAGAAACACACACACACACACACATGCACACACACACACACACTCACACACACATACACACACACACACACACACACACACACACACACACACACACACACACACACACACACACACACACACACACACACACACAGTTGCCCGGTCTGGGGTCAGAACACCTACTTAACTACTGTATCACACTACAGGAGTACACAGTTACAGGATGTGCTACAGAGTTTATTGGACTACGGTTTCCCCAGAGGTGTATTTCTAGGTGAGTGACATTAGCAGCCTTGCCATAGTCAAGTATGTGTATTGTACCTAAAGTGTAAGTGGCCTAAAAAGCATTGCTCTCTATGCAGTCAGATACACACACACAATTGCCAGGCTTGGGGTTAGAACACCTACCTAACTACTTTTTTACACTACAGCAGTACGTAGTTACAAGACACACTACAGAGATTACTGGGCTATGATTTCTCAAGAGGTATATTTCTTGGTGTGTGACATCTGCATCCTTACCAATGTCGTGTATATGGACTGTACTGAGTGTGAGTAGCCTAGAAAGCATTTTTCTCTACACAGGCAGAGATCGAGACACGCAGACATACACACATTCACACAGTTGCTAAGACTGGGGTTAGGACTACTACCTAACTAGTTTATCAGTACAGCAGTACACAGTTATGGGATGTGCCATGGGGATTACTGAGCTACAGCTCCCCCAAAGGTGCATTTGAAATTGGATGACCTCAGCAGGCTTGTCATGATACTGCTATGGGGAGGGCGGTGTGTGCTTGGGCAGTAACCCATTCATGTACAGGTTGACATGCCACATGCAAGCACATACAGGGTCATATGCCACAGGTATGTGTATACAGCTACTAGGTGACAACTTCCTTGTGCAGTCATGTTGCACAGCTGGCATGTGCAACACACCGTTATGCTGACAGATACTGGCGGTTAGTATCTGCAGTGAGTGACACCTGCACCTCATGTGTTTGGGGCCCTTTAGCTGTGTGCTGGGTGGGACAGGCCCATATGGCTCCTTGTCACTGTCACCCTCTTCAACACATCTATGTCCATCTACCTTTGGCTTATTATAGTGTGTTGTCCTTACATTTATGTCTGTATTCCTATCCACTGTGTGTGCAAGGCAGGAGTGGTGCATACTGACGTGTCTTCACTAAGAACTGCAACTGCCAGATATATCTGGTCCTCTGGTGTTTGCTGACATGGCCTTCATGTGTTTAAGTGTGTGAGCATGCCCAGTATGACATTTCAGTATGTTGTTGACTGACATTGCCTTCATTCCTCTAAGTGTGTGAGCATTCCCAGTATGGCCATCTATATCGCATGTGTGGATCAAGTCCAGGTGGTTTGTACTGCGGTGCTGACCTTTGTGTTGTACACCGACAGGTAGCATGCTGTGTCTGCAGGGTATACATCAGTCATTTGGCATTGACTGTTGCTACATTTCTGCATAGCGGGGGGGGGGGACGCCATACTGTCTCTACATTTCTACACAGGGGTGGGGGGGTCACAACTGACTGTTACTATAAGTGTACATAGGATGGTGGGGCACACCTTACACTTTTACACAGTTTCTAGGACCATACTGGTATGTCAGGTACACCATTTCAGTCTGTAATCTTACCTATCATGCTGGCTAGAGGCATACCAGTGTACTACAGATTATAGCTTTCACTCCCTACATATTAGTTTCGGACATCCTAGCCTTCACAACTTACATCCAACTGGCTGGCCTGCTGTAGTCTGTCTGTGTAGGGCTGGGGTAGGGCTTACCCATGGGGCTCATTCAGAGGCCATAGTACAGCATTTGTTTGTGTTTGTATACACCTATCTTGTTGGCTGTGACTGTTGTTGGGTATGCCCCCCCCCGATTGGCATGTGTGAGTTACTTACCTTGTGGGTGTCTCAGTATTGAGGGTGGTGATGCAGGGCTGCCTATGTCGGATGCACACAGTACATTCCTATACATGGTTGAGCAGAAGTAGTGTCATGTTTGGCATCCCTTTTACTGTATTTGTGAGTCGGAGAGAGGTGTCATTCCCTGGGTCCCTACTGTGTCAGTGCATGTGCTATGCATTGCCTCTTTGCCAAGGCCAGGGCATACTGGGCACACCTCCTTCTGCCTACTGGGGCAGGCTCAGGTTGTTACTCCTCCGAGTCACTCTGCACCTGTGCAGGCCTTGGCACTGGTGGGGGGGGCTGTGTGTCCCTGCCCCATGCTGTTCCTGCTGCAGCTGTTTCTGCAGGATTATATTGTGTAGTATGACACATACAAGGACAATTTGGGTACATGTAGTTGGTGATTACTGCAAGGCTCCACCGGATGTGTCCAGCACTGGAACTGTGACTTGAGCATCCCAAACACACGCTCTATTATGATTCGTGTTTATGTGTGTGCACCATTATGGATTTCTTGTTCGGGTGTGTGTGCATTTCTGATGGGTGCCATCAGTCATGGCTCCAGTGATAATATCCAGCATCCCCCACTAGTGGACCATGTGGGATGTCCACATTGGCAAATGTCTGGTAGAGCTGCAGCAGATGCCAGATGTGGGAATCGTGGTAGCTTCCAGGGCAGCCAGCACACACATTCATTATTATGCCCTGGGCATCGCACATGATCTGGCAGTTCATGGAAGGGAAGCCCTTGCGGTTGATGTACACCCTACCCCGCTCACCTGGTGATGTTTAATGCATATGTGCATGCAGTCTATTGCACCCACTACCTCAGGGTATTCTGCTATTTGGTGGAAGAGGCACATATTATTGGCCAACGCCTCATGGGTGATGGGGAAATATACATGCTCACCGACATGTGCTGACATAGCATCCAGGAACTGGTGGAGTACCCTGGATGCTGATGCCTGTGAAATATCTATCATATCCCCAGTTCGCCTTTGTAAGGGACCTGTAGCTAGTATTCTTAGGCCTACACATACCTTGGTATCCACTGGGATGGGTTTCCCTCTGTTAGTTCTGTGTGTGAGGCGTGGTCAGCACAGCTCAACAATTTGCTGTAGGAGGTCTCTGTCCACCCTATAGCACTCAACTATCTCCAGCTCATGTAGCCCTTGGTATTTTACCCTGGGTCTGTACACTCTTCTCCGTCTCCACACTGTGGGTTTCTCAGCAGCAGTCACATCCTCACCACCCTAAGCCTCTTGCACATGCTGGCTTATGATAGCAAAAGCAGCCTCTAACATTTTTCTCTTGCTTTTGTTATGTAAATTTTGCCTATCTGTATACACTGGTGGTGCAGAGTTTTTGAGAAAAACAAGAGGGAAAGGTGTTTGCATAGTTTATTGTGGTGTGCTGGGCTGAGCTGGTTTGCTGCCTGTGTAATTGGCGGATTCTGATACATTTTACCTGTCAGCTAAGCAAGTTCTCCTTGATTACCTTCCTACTGCTGTTTTCCTTTCCCATTGCCTCCCTGTTTAAGCCCGTGTGTGCGCTGCACAAACAGAGTGCTCATATGTGCACAGACCTGCTTTTTCCTGGTTTAAGTTCCTTTTTCTTCCTGAAAAACCTGGTAAGCAGCGCTCACACCCATTTACACTTTGTAAAGTGTGCTAGGCAGGTTTAGACACACCCCTAGCTAAGCTGTGCTAACCTAGGGGCAATCCCGAGCCACAAGTCTCCAATCCGCTTACAGTATGCCTGACACACATCCCCATGATGTCACCTATATTCTAGTCTTGCACCCAGCTATTCATACTCTTACACTCTTGGGACCTGCCTCACACCCTGGGAAAATCTGGGATTCACTAACCATTCCCTCATTTGTATAGGATTGCCTGCTAATGCATAGTTACATGTCCCAGACTGAGCCTCCCCCATTAGCAACCACTACTCACTGGACAGGTTGTCTTTTGCCTACCACTGACTTGCATGGCAGAATACTGATTTTTGTTGGACTGCTCATTTTCAGTTTATTTTCTTATTTTCCCCCAATCCTGTTTGCGCGCCGCTGCCCTATGCTTAAACAGCCGAGATCAGCAAAAAAAAAAAATAAAAGTTGTTTTATTTATTTTTTAAGCAGTTTGCAATGCCAATGGCCTTCTACTTGGCCATTGGCATGCTTCCTCCATAATAAGCAGTCTTTATTTGGAGCTGTCATAGCTCCGTTTTGGAATTTGCAGAAATGTACTCGGTTACTAACCGAGTACATTTCTGCAGATTACACTTGTCTTGCACGGACTATTGCAAGCTTCCTGGATTGCAATATTACCTCATTTGCATGGATTTCTCCAGCAAATGAGGTGATTTGCATACCAGGGCTTAGTCAGTGCAAGATTAGTGCTGGAGCTCTCGTGCACACCCCCTGCTGGTTGTTCCTGGATCACACGGCAGACATATTGCCTACGTGAGCTACTGCACTCATCTTGCACTCCATGCAAGCTTTTGAGAATCAGGGGGAAAGAAAAGCAGCAGACACTATTTCTTTTAGAAAATTAAATAATTACCTCTAATCAATATCTGTAGGGAAATTTCTGATGCATTTTCAGTGGAAAATATAATTATTTCAGCATGTGCATACATATCAAACTGATTGGTAAGGAATGTGACCAAAAATTATTTCACTTAATAACATTTAGTTTCTATAGATTTTTTAAATTAACAGAATTTTGAAGTATATTTTGATGGACAGTATGTCACTGAGATTTTAAAGAGTAACTCTGCTTACTAGTGAAGAAAGGGTGACAGATGTCAGTCTAGTATTTGTCACTATGTTGGATGATGTGCTATTTATCTGGGTGGTTGAGTAGTTCTCTCCTACCAACATGTTGTTTAGCATTTAATTTAGTGGTTGTCTTAGCTGTCTTGGAAAGGATGTTTTCAGTGGTGCCCTTGTGTTTCACTGTTTGACTGTGGTTACATACTGCTTTTGTGTTCAAAATGGGTAGCATTCCTTGAGGGTGAGAAATTATATTTTGGGCTTGGAGTGCAATGCTGCATTTGCAATCCATGTCTGGTTATGTTGAAACACACCTGTAATGCTTCCTTGCACATTATTCAAAATTATGAAAATATTTATTCATCCTTTGGATTGGGGTCTGGCTCTTTGAGTCAGATATTTAAAGAAGATTTTTTTCCATTGTTTGGTATTTTGAATGTAGGTTTGTTTGTTGGGCAAGGTTTAGTTTTTGTTTTACGTGTTGCTTGGCACCATTTGTGAGAGCATTATCTTCTTCAGATCTCCCCAGCTGGCTGAAGCATTAGCTGAATTTAGACATAACAAAAATTGAGCCAGATGTCATGTATTTGTTATCATTTGCTTTTCATTGGTGGTGGGGCAGGGATGCATAGCTACCATTGCTCTTCCCACACCTTTTCCATTCTCTCAGTTTTAGAGGTTTTTGCAGTATGCCACTTTGGAATTATGCTCAAGGCTATTACAAACAAATTCTGTTTTTCATTTGCAGATATTGACTTTTTGCAGCCTGGCTTCAGAACAAGACAAGATGCTACAGTCATACATCCCCAAGTGTGGCTGTTTGATGAACACTGACCCACTTCTTATCTTCTGGTCAGACACATTAAAAGATTCTATAGTGCCTCTTTGTTTTCCTTTAGTTGTTTTTGTTTGAGTTTACCACATGGTGAGAGATTGTGGTTCCTCCTTATTACCTACTTCACAGTGTCCAGATGCCTGCACAATAAGGCTGTCATGACTACACATGCCCAGCTGTCAGCTATGGTCCTACTAGCAGGGATGACTAGTGTTCCCAATTTTTATAAGTCCCAGATGATTTCTAGATTATTAAAGGGCTGAGAGAAGGTTTATGCAGCATCTGTCAATTTCTGACGGCTTATTAGGAAATCCTTTATGCAGTCCTTGTTATTTGACAGCTACATTATCATACTTACTTGATCTAGGCTACTTTGTTTTGTTGACTATACTGACGGAGTTCCAGGTTCATGAACTGTTGTTGTCTCTGTCATGGGTGGCTGTTATGGTTGTATGAATATGCAGAAGTAAAATAGATCAGGTTGGTATCAGTCATGAAGCAGTACTGGAAGAGTCCTCTTGTTCTGCTTTGGGCCCAGCCTGCTGTTTTGTGACTCAATGGAGTATCATCCTTCAGGGTCCTGCCTCTAAGCTGGGTTTTAGACTTCTTAATAGGAAGGCTATCATTCCCAGTTGAATTGCTCCAAGTCTTTTGGGTTTCTAATACAATGACAAGAATAGGCCCCATTCCTAAGTCAGGATATGATTAGAGTTCATCAAATTATATTGTTTCAGTCTTTGATGTTAGTTAAGAGTGCTCTTCTCAGCATGCACAAAATTCCCAGAATTACCCCTTTCTGTAATTCAAATGGGCTTACATGTATTGGTAACATATGTAGGTACAACTGTAAATTATTATTATTATACCCATTGCACCTACTACTATTGGAACTGTCTGAATATATTTTTCCACATTGTTCTCATTTTGTCCTGCAAATCCTGATATATATGAGTATGTTTTGTTCTTTACATAATACATAGTAATCAATGGGTGTAGTAATTTCAATGACCAATGCTACTTTTGTCTTTTTTTAGGGAGTATAATGTCTGTTTTTCTCACATCTATTTTTTGAACCTTTGGTAAAGGGGGATCCCATGTGATATATTTATTATTTATTTATTTACAGGGAAATTCCAACTGGACACAGGTCCTTTTTCAATGGAGGCCTGGGGAGAAAAGCTGCACAGAACAATCAATGAGCAGCAGAGAACATGAAGAACAATTGAATATACATACAATAGCAAATAATACATACTGCAGCAAACATTAGATATACATACAATATGAAACATAGTAATGAACAGATATACCAATATCTAGCTAGAGGCTAGGAATAAAGGTAATATATATATATATATATATATATATATATATATATATATATATATATATATATATATATAGTACTAAGCTCAAACGGATATTGTACTAAACTCATATACCTAAATCTTGCATAGAAATATTGCACTAAACTCAAACAGATATACAGCAGATGCTCCAGATGAAGGTGGAACAAGCTAGAAGGTGTAATGGGATGGAAGGTGAAGTTAGAGGAAGAAGATGAAGACTGAGTGAGTAGTATATGTCATTGTGGGAGAAGCTAAGTGTAAATCAGTTGGATATGTATTTGGAGATGACATGAAGTGCGATAGTTAAGCATGTTATAACAGGTATGAGGGATTGAATGAGGAGGGAAGGGGAGGGTACAGGGTGAGCCAGAGCCTGCAGAGGAAGGGATGCAATGATCAGATGGTGTGAGGCAGGGTGGTTAGAGGAGGGGAGAGGAAGGGTAGGTAAAAAGGAGGGTCACTAGTCAGAATTGGTGCATGGGCATAACCAGAGACTTTTTAAGTCAGTTTATAGTGCAGTCGTGAAGTGACTGCAAGATGGCAGTGTGTATATAGAAGGGGGGGGATTGTTCCATAATCTGGATATGATGCAGAAGAATAGTGCTTCTCCCGCTGAGTTCTTTGGTTTGGTCACTAGAAGAAGATTTTTGCTGCTGGAGCATAGTGGTCTTGTGGAGTAGTAGGCCTGGAGAAAGTTTTGAAAGGATGGGACTTTAAGAGGATAGTTTACTAACTTGTGGGTGTGAGAGAGTTGATTCAGCTAAAGAAGTTGAGGGAGTTTAAGTCAGTCAAGTTCTCTAAGTAAGATACAGTGGTGGCAGCAATAAGATGCACCAGTGGCAAACTTAGCAATTTAGTTGTAGCAAGCCTCAAGCTTGTTTACATCTATTTGTCTAAGGTAGGTGAGTATAGGAGAGGCATAGAGTAAAGTGGAGATTAGGTGGGAATTGGCAGCAGAAATGCTGGCTGTCTTGGTGAGGAATTGTTTGTTTCTGTACAATTCACCTAGTTTTTTTGTGAACTTTTTTTATGGTAAGAGCAATGTAGGTGTCAAATATGAGATTGTTATCAATCCCTATACCAAGTAGTTCTACATGTATATACACTTTCATTATTCGTTATCCTTTGTGGTTCATGTTTCCAATGCTTCTCAGTTACTCCTATGCTGTACTGTTTGCAGAATACCCAATGAAATAGGGTTGTCACATAATTTATTCCTTTCAGCATCTAGGCTCTCTGCCATGACTGTATCACACCCAGCAACAGCATGTGTGACTGTTTTCAGATATTTTTTTACACCAGTGTGTATGGTGTCGGGTACCTGTCAAATCTTCGAATGCTCAAAATCTTGAACGTTACATGGTTGAGACCAAACTATCAAAATTTTCAGTGCTCGAAGACAGACTTTCAGTGGTGCTGTATGGTGCAGATAGGGAGAATTTCTCTTTTCTGCACTGAAGGGTGGTCTCAAAGTTGGCATATTTAAGTAGGGGGGTGTGGGGGCACAACCCCCCACATGGTGGGTGCAGGGGTGCTTGCCCCCCTGCCTACACTGTTAAAGTTTTTTTTTCTGTTTTTACTTTTTTTATGTGATGTTCGAACATCCAAATGTCGAACATTTGGTCTTGACCATGTAATGTTTGACATTTTGGATGTTCAGACATTTAACATAGACCCTGGAGTCCACTGTTCTGGTCTACCATTATTGATCTTTCATTATTTGATTTCAGTTTACCTCTTCTTAACCATTTCTGCATCATATTTTGGTCAATACAAGGTTGTTCCAGGAGTTTTCTGTATTTCCTACTATATTTATGGATTTTCAACATTTTTCATTCTCAGCTGATTCTTCTCCTTATATTTTTTCTTTTGTTTTTATCACATACATTTACTGTCTTTTTTTATCTGCCCATGATTTGATTTCCATTTGATAGCCATGCATCCATCATCCCAAAACTGTAAGATAAAACAGGAAGAGCAAATTGATTTATAGCTTGGACTTTATTTCTAAATGTCAAGGTATTTTACGTAATTAGTTATAGCCTTCTGAGGTATTCTTTACTGAGCTTTATTCACATTTTTTCATGTTTTATCGTTGAACCTTCACCTATTCCCAATTATATATACAATCCCTACTGTTTGAGTTGCTTTATATCACGTTCTTGCTCAAGGCTGATATTTTCTTGGTTTTACATCTTTCCTGATTAAATGGTGCTTTTGCACATTTATCACAAGCAAATGCCATTCCTATTTCATCTGTGAAAGTTTTAACCATTTGTATTTGTGCTTTCAACTCCTAATCTGATGAACTATGCAATTTAAAGTCATCCACAAAAAGTAGATGAGAAATCTTTAAACACAGTTCTTTTCTGTGAGCCAAATTGTAACCATAGCCTTGTCTGCTAAGTTAACAGCTCAATGGATTAAGGCAAGACAAAGCAGTAGCAGTGACAGATAATCTCCCTGGAATATCCTGCTTTGAATTTTTATCCCTGTGTAATAATTTTTCCTTTATCATAGCTCAACTGTAAAGTGCTTTGTCACTGTTTCATAGTTGGTATATTGTAATTGATCAATATGGGGCATATAGCTCTGTATGCATTTCTTTATCAATTAACGTGGGATTCTGTCAAATGCTTTTTTGCAATCTATCCATGTCATACTTAATTTTTTCCCCATTTACAATTCCATGTTCTGGATTTATTTAGCAATAAATGATCCTCTGTTTTATATGATGTTCTTTTGTTATCCTTTTGTTTTATTGCAATAACTGAGATTTTTCTAAATGGCTATAAACTCTGGGGGGAATTCATTAAAGCCTAAACAGAGTGATTTTTCCATGTAGGCATAGTGGCACAGAGAATACATGGAAGTAAGAAGCTGTGTGATCCAGTAAACAGAGCAGAGGGGCGTGTATGAGTGTTGCAAACACATGTGTCCGTGACATGCAAACTACCTCCTAAGCAGGTGAATTGCATGGAAATGAGGGGAGTAGAGTGATCCTGCAAGCAGATAGGCAGTCCTGCAGACGCTGTGTTGGTGTCCAAAGTGCACATAGAAAATTTCCGTGTACAAGAAAATAAAAAGTGAACAGGGGCTGTAAAAGCCCATGTAGAAAGTCAGAAATTGCATAGTAGGCACAGATATGTGCAAAACAATGACCTGTGTGCCCAGAATGTAATGCAAAACAATTTAATATATATTTTTTTAATACCCATATTATGTTTGTGAGGCATACAACAGTCTGCAAACATGCCTTTATGCAAAAAAAAAAAAAAAATATATATATATATATATATATATATATATATATATATATATATATATATATATATTTAAAAGTTTAAAAATGTAAAATAAGAAATATGTGACAATAATGCATTATAGGGCCCTGCATGGAATATGTACAATGGTAGACTTCTGTGGCTGCTAAGGAGCTAGGCCCTGGAATAGTATAGTATCCAGGATGTGTGCACGGATCTGTATGCAAAGGAGCTGGGATTACTGAATAGCAAACATGGGCTACTGTGTCTGCAAATAAAATCCGTGTAGCCCCAGAACCATGTTGGTGTCCAGAGAAGAGAAGCTGACATCAAAAGGGGTGTGTCACTATATGTTTAAGTAGATTGGAGCTGAGCAGTGCCCGTTTGTGTGGCATGACTCTCAGCTAAGCAGGGGGGGGGGTTATGTCCAGTGCTGCTAAGCTTTGTTTAGCTTCAGGGTGCTTGTTTTTGCTGGTTTGAGAGTGTTTGCATACCGCTCTGCTGTGCTTAGCAGGAAAGGCAGTTAAAAAAAAAAAAAAGGAAATAGCCTGTGAAAGCAAATCATGTATAAATTACTGATAACCCCTATTCCACTTACACTGGGCCATTCAAACCCCTCAATGATTTACCTGGCTGGTGGAATGCATCATAGCCATTCACAAGGCTGCATTTGCAGCAGACCACTATAAAATATGCATACACTCTACAATCTGATTTCTTCTCCACACTCAGACCTGGGTATTTTAACTGACAGAATGCTAGGGGCTGCTGCTGCTGCTCTGCTACGTCTGTATGTACTAGATGTTGAGGTCAGAGCTGATGCTGCTGCTGGCAATACACCTAGACTGAGAAGGAGAAGAGTGTTCAGGCCCAGGGTAACCTTCCAGGAGCTACATGAGTTGGAGATTGTAGAATGCTATAGGATTGACAGGGACATACTACAAGAACTCACCGAGCTCTGCCACCCTCATCTCAGACCCAGAGCTAACTGAGGGGAACCCATCCCAGGGGAAACAAAGATATGTGTAGCCCTTAGAATACTAGCTACAGGTACTTTTCAAAAGACCAACTGGGGACATTATGGGGGTCTCACAGGCATCAGCATTCAAGGTATCCACCAGTTCCTGGCTGCCATGTAAACACATGCCAGTGAGCACATTTATTTACCCCGCACCCCTGAGGAGAGGGCCAGCAGCCTGCATCTCTTCTCCCATGTAGTAGACTACCCTGAGGTACTTGTTGCCATAGACTGCACTCATGTACACATCAAACAACCACCTGGTGAGGAAGGTAGAGTCTATGTCAACCGCAAGGGGTATCACTCCATCAACTGCTAGGTTGTGTGCAATGCCAAGGGCATTATCATGAATGTGTGTGCTGGCAGCACTGGCAGTTATCACAAATCCCATACTTGACATGCATCACAGCTGTACCAGGGCTGTCTACTGGAGGATGCTGGGTATTGGAACCATGGATGATGATACCCATCAGAAATGCACACACACACTTACTGAAGAATGCCATAATGAGGCACACACACAAACTAGGAATGTCATAGCGTGTGTGTTTGGGCTGCTCATGTCATGGTTCTGCTGCCTCAAAATATCAGGTGGAGCCCTGCAGTACTCTCCAGCCACATGTGCACAGATATTCACAGTATATGCCATGCTACACAAAATGATCCTGCAGAAACAGCAGCAGCAGGATCATCACAGGGAATGGACACACAGCCCCCCACCACTGACAAGGTCCCCACTGCCACACCCACAGTGGGACTCGGAGGAAGAACCAACTGAGGCTGTCCCTGTAGGCAGACATAAGCATGTCCACTATGCCCTGGCCTTGGCAAAGAGGCAATGCATAGCACATGTACTGACAACCTAGGGTCCTAGAGACTTGCACCTTACTCTGACTCACATTCATAGTAAAAAGGATGCCAGTCACACAACACAACCTGTACCTCACCATGTATTGGCTGCGTACAGTGTGCATCAGACAGAGTCAGCCCTGGAACACAGGTATCTCAACTGCTGCATTCACAAGGTAAGTCACTCAACAAATGTAAGGGGTACTGCAGTATGTTAGCATATGTATGGACCTGCTGCATGTACGCAAGGGAATAAAGTAGGCTACTGGGCTACTTGCAGAGAATTAGCAACTATGTGGGACAACAGGTACTCTGTCCACTACTGACTGCCCCATAATATGCATTAGGCCATAAGGCAGCAAAACCCACTGCAGTATGCAAGGGAAATGCCAAATAGCAGGGTAATAGGACATAAGCATGACTGTCAATGCTAGAGTCCCCCCTACCC
Source organism: Protopterus annectens (assembly GCF_019279795.1). NCBI lineage: Eukaryota > Metazoa > Chordata > Ceratodontiformes > Protopteridae > Protopterus > Protopterus annectens. The sequence continues at coordinate 1,302,734,403 of NC_056731.1, forward strand.
ACGTCACATCAGTGCTCCCATACAACTGCAGTAACAGTATGTTTGCATGCATATATCAGCAAACCACTCAATTCCAGGGCTGTCCCAAACAACCTGGCTACATGTTCTAATTTCCACAATATGCAGGGGTCAAAGTGTTATATCTGTTTGCTTTTGATAATGTGAGGAATTAAACCTCATGTTCTGGTGGGTGGTGTGGCTCAGGGGGCTAAGTACAGTAGCATTGTTGATGGTGTTCATGCTTGGAAGCTGGCAGCACCTACAACTTTTACACGTGAGGTACTCCTAAGGTAGGAATCCCACCGACTGTCAATATGCCCCAATCTGTTACTGTAAGACAGCAGGACAAAGCCAGAGACCATGGAGGAACAGAGGGCCAAACCTACAGACATTATACATGCCCTAAGTAACCTAGAAGGTGGCTAGCATAACAGCATTTTGCAACATGTCTGAATGGCAGCAGGATGTAAAGGCCATCACTTAACAATTCAATGGGCTCCATTTAGTAGCATAGTAATGAAGAACACAACTGTATGAGGAAGAGAGCATACATATGGGGTGGAATGCTGGACATCCTGCTAAAACATGTACAGTGAGAAGTGTGAAGACTGTCACCCTGTGGGTGGTGTGATATCATGTACCCCAGTCATATCATACCTACAACCACTTAGAGCAGGAAATATGGACAAAGCCAATGAACAGTAGTAGTGGGACAAAGGCCCAAATATAAGGAGAAAGATTAATTATTGGGCAGACAAATGTAGAAAGTGCACAGAATAACAGGTCATGCAGTAGCATGGGTTTCCTGGTGTGTATGGAGTCAGTAATTCAAATGTTGGTATCATTTCCTAAAGTTAATCTATAATGAGTTCCAACTGATGTACCGGAAAATCACAATGCTATGTAAAACGTACCATACATATGATGCAACATTCTGTAAGGTCTATTACAATCTATACAGTTGATACATATAAGTCATACAATACATTCAGTACACAGCCGGGGAATCCCTTGGACAAAATATCAGGGAGGTGTTGGACTGTTGAATCAGGTGCAGCAGCCAATTTGATGCAGCACACAAAATCCCAGACTGGAATACAGGTAGGTCTGCCCTGGAGCCACTTTGTAAGCACTGACAGTCACACTGGGCATGTTCGGCATTCCTGTTTCATATATATATATATATATATATATATATATATATATATATAAATATATATATATATATATATATATATATATATATATATATATATATATATATGGGTCTAGGACTATTCACTGAAAGCACATTTCACTGAAACTCACATGCCTGTGCACAAATGACTGAAAGCACAATTCACTGAAAACTCAATTCACTGAAATACATTTCAGTAAAAGTTATATATGGCCTTTTCCCCACTGTAGTGCGACCCTAGAGATAGTATATATAGTAATGGGGGGCACCACCCCCCACATTGGAGGGTGTGGGAGGCACCGCCCCCCTCTGTGGAGGGTGTCCCCACATAGTTTGGATATATATTAAGTTTAGAAAAGAGTAATTTATTGAAATTGCAAGTATCCATGTGTATAGCTCAAAATATTTAAAATAGGTAAGGGGCTATGCCCCCTCACACCCCCCTTACTATATATTCTAACTACAGGATCGCATTACAGTGGGGAAAAGGCCTTATATAACTTTCAGTTAAATGTGTTTGAGTGAATTGTGTTTTCAATGAATTGAGCTTTCAGTTAATTGTGCACAGTGAAATGTGTTTCAGTGAAATGTGCTTTCAGTGAATAGCCCTAGACCCATATATATATATATATATATATATATATATATATATATATATGTACACGTGTATATGTGTGTGAGGATATACGAATGTGCACACCCACACACAGAATGCTGAGGTTATCCACATGTACACACACAGCAGTTCTCTGATGGTAACACACCAAGGCCACATAACGACATAATCCACTCAACCACATAACCCTGTGCCTGTGGAATGTCACCCTGTAGACAGACAATGGTGAGCAGGTGGTGTAATGTGCAATGGCTTCAATGCAGGACTTGGATAGGCCATATTGTCAATGGCAAATTGTCCACCTAGCAAACTACAACTGGCCAGAAATGGTGATACTGTTAACTGTACATACATACCAGGGGTATTAATAGGTACCCCACTGCTAGGAAAGAAGATACAATAACAGTGTAAAGCTGGTTCACTCTGCAGGTCACACATGCTGTGTAATACAAGGCTACTTTGCTTAGCCCACAAGTACTGTTGCTGCAGCCACATGTACACCAGATGTAACCGGTGGCACATGCAATAAGTACTGCGAATTATAATGTGTAACAGTAGTTAAGTAGTATGTTCTAATCTCTCATCAGCCACCTTTTGTTTTTATGTAGATATTTCCCTTACAGGAGTACAGACATGTCCATCTGGCGTATGTCTGTTCAATGGTCAATCATTTTATGACCCTGTGACTAGAGTCTTCCTCAAAACTGGCCTCCTTTACAAGGCCTGCCGATGTCATCCACCTTAACAACACTGAGTCACAACCTGAAAGCAGATAAGTTCCATGGTGCATGCAATAAGTACAAAGTGCCCAAGTGTATACCAATAGATTGGTAGGGGTTTTAATCGCAATAAAACAACTCTGTGAGTGTCAGTGTACAATTATATTCCCATGCAGCACTACACATATTGCAAAATGGGTGTGCAGTTTTCATGCATTTACTGCCTTATCACTAGCTGCAGGCCCAAAGTAGCCCACATCTGTCTAGGCATAAATGCTATCTGCCACCACCTATACATGTATGTACAGAACACCCAGGTGACACGTATCAAGGGTAGCAGACCTTGTCACAGAGTATGCATGCATGATTACCCTGACTGCCCCCATTGTCCCAGACAAACTGTTCCACAGATATGCACCTAGGTAACCATGCATGTACACAGCTGTACCTTGCTGATGTCATATGTCTGCTGTGCTGCCATGCCTTCCTGTGCCACTGTATTTCTGCCAGGTCTCCATAGCTCCATAACTTAGCCACTCAAACCCCTGGAACAGAGACATACACAGTTCTGTGAGACACCTGTCATTCTGCAACACTACCACCAATCTAACATCATGCAACAAAGGTACACAAAGTTTGTTGTGTACATATGACACATGCCAGCATACAGCACCTGTCATGGCATAATACTACCGCACTACAAAACTACATGTAATGTATTATAGTCACCCTGTGCATCACACATATTTGTGTGTCCCTGCATCCATGGTATGGATTGCAGGGATGTGGCACAGATATTATCACATGCACAGAGTGTCGTGTGTGGGTGCCAGAGTCCTAGGCTGTGTCAAACAGTTGACAGAATGTGTGTGAGTCAGGAAAGGGTGCTGGCTTACTGGAACATGGAGAGGTGCCTTGTGTGCCTGTTGGTGACTTGCTTGTGACAGTAATGTTTGAGTGTATACATGTACACAGTCAAGCCCAGTGCTAGCCCTACATGTGTATATGTTGGACAGCTGTAGACCTTATATGGCAGAGTGGCCATTTCACCATCTTCGGCCATGAACATGGGAACTGGCTCTGCCAAGAGTGGCACTGGCGCCACCATGCCTAGGTTCAGATGCAGTGCTAATAGCTGATGGTGACTGGTGTCTGCTGAACCACACAGGACCATGTGCCCATGGCCTGCCATGTCATGGTGTGGACAGCACACTCCCTTCTGTAGTGCTGGAGGTACTGCCACTATGGGAGCATGAGTGTACATGGCCACATGGACTCTCAGCAGATGGTGTTAATGACCTACGTTCACGTGTCCAATGCCCGACTCCAACCAGATGTTCCAGCACAGACAACATGCCATCAAGGAGTGACAATGTCTCACCTCACCATCTGTCCACTACACCAGTGAAACATTCCATGATGTCACCAATGTGGTGGAGGGAGTTATAGATGTCAGACTTTGCTGCATCCATAGTCCTGACCATCCATCTGGTGTTGCATTGGGAACATGCCTGTGCCTCCATGATGGACTGAAATATGCAGAGTGACCCGTGATGTGACACCTGTGACAGGTGGTGGATGGGGCAGCAGTCCTGCTTTGAGCACCCCTATCAATCCACTTGTGTGAGACCTTGCCAGGTCTCTGGCTGTGGCTAGTGTCTACCCTCACTGATGCTATAGTTGCCACACTCTCTTGTTTGAAGTTGCCACACTCTGCCTGTCCAATATCTCTGGCCACAGGGGACTAGGTATGTGTGGGCATACTGACTGTGTACAAGAAAAATGGGGGAGGAAGTGGTAAGTCATCCCATGCGACAGATTCAGCCCCCAACAACCCCACCTGTGCCTCACTATGGCCACCATCATCATCAGAATCTGATGAGACACTGACATCAAGTTGTGAGGGAGACAGACTCCAATCCCCAAATTCACCTGTGAGGAGGAAGACAAAATAAGTACATTACTACCTGCACTGTTATGTATGGTAATACACACACACACACACACACACACACACACACACACACACACACACACACACACACACACACACACTCACACACACACAAACATACAGCTGAGGAGCCACAACTGCATTACACATGCCACATCTTATTTCTGATCCCATGCTCAACACGCAGACTACAACATACACAGACAAGACAGGCCCTTATAACATGCACTGCAGCTATGTCTGGTCAATGTTGTCAGTACTATACACTTGTGAGGGAAGCAATATGTCAGTGTCTCTGATAGACTTACACCTAAAATACAGTGCACCCATCTTGAGCATACTATTCCAGTTATAGTATCACTGCCTCAGGTATGTACCATCTCCATATTGTTCATGAACAGGCACCAGTGATTTCCTCCTGTATATAAGACTGCATAGACCTTCTCAACAATAAGTGCAAATGTGTTACTGCTCCTGCAAAGAATCAACTGTGATTACCCATTCAATGCACTTCAGTTAACCCCTGCAAAATGGAACATACACGTATTGTACTCTGGCTAAGCATAACAGTTATGCCTAGGGCAAAATGGCAGCCCGTAAAAGTCTTAGGATATATATGATCTGTAAGACAACAGTATCACACTTACCAGGTACAGGACCTTGGATTTCGGCCACAACTGATGCACCTATGGAAATTTGAGGGAGAGGTATTGTCAGCAATACCAAATGTGGCATTGTTACAGGGTAATATGTGGGTATATCAACATGTACAGTAGCTAACATGATACTGCCTACATTGCTGACATTCAGAGTATGTGTGCACAACTGTGCATTACAATCAACCCTCCACAATGCAGATAGATCTGACACCCATGTACTGATATACAGAGGCTGCCACAATGACTGATATAGTATTAAAGTGATGAACAACACAGGAAGCCTACCTGGACACTTCTCTGATGTGGATGCTGTGGGACCAACCACAATGATGTATGGGGTTGATGGATGGTTGGGAGCGAGCAGATGAACCCAGGTTTGCCAGGAATTCTTCTGTGTTTGAGAGTGGTCATTCTGCTACAGGCCCTCCGCCTATGGCAACATGGTCCCTGGCCACAGCGGCAGCCCTTTGCCATGCAGCATGGACCATATCTGTTGCCTGGTGTTGGACCTGCTTGTAGGTTCTGTCCTGTAACTTTATTTGGTTGAGTGCTGTGACAAAGTCAGCCCACAGTGCTGCACGTTGTTCACGAAGCTTTCAACTCCTGGACAGCAGAATGTTATGATGCAGTCTGAGGCCATCCAGGATAACATTGTTTTCAGTATCTGAAGATGGTGGGTCCCTCCTTCGATGCATCCATCTTAAAAGAGATCAAGAGGTGAATACATCACAGGACCAGATACTTGGATATCCACTATGTACAGACCCTGCACAACCAAAATGGCCTGCACTATCCACTGCTACCTTGCACATCATACTCCACAGCCTATTAACCCAGTATGTATGTGGCTATCACCAATGCAGTAGCAATACTGGTTATGTCTCTGTGCACCATGACAGAGTGTGTTGTATGTCTCCACACCCATCAATGCCATCTACTGTGGTGTGTCTCCTATTGGCAAAGTCCCACTACTATGTCACACAGCCACTGTCAGACAAATAGGTGTGTGTTATTGCAAGTGTGTGTCACAGCAAGACGTTGTCCCATTCGATTCTCAGCTAGAGCGTCTTCTGTGTAGAGGCATACATGAATGGGTGTGCCTTCATTGAAGGTTGTGCATCAGGGCTGGTAACTCGGCACGTAAAAATCCACTACCAAACATTAGCGGACCGGAGTTCCGCTGTGGCGACCTCTAACCGGGATAAGCCGAAAGACACAACAACAACAACATTGCACATATGTGGGGACAGTCCAGCAACATCAGTGTGCCACAATGACAGATTGCAATGCAAACCTGCTGCAGTATCTCTTCCCTGTAGGCGCCATAACTCTCCAGTACACAGATGTTTGCAGAATGTGTACGTGTGCCTGATATATGTGGTTCTGTGGCACAAACATGTGGATGTCTGGCAAATGATTGCCCAATAATTGATGGTTGTTGTCAGAATATAGAGAATCTGGCTGTCACATGCCAGAACCCCCAGGAAAAATGTATGCTACAATAATATCTGTTACTCTATTCATACTCTTACTTCGTATGATCAATATGTACACTGTGTCATTGATGCTGGTTCTGTGTCCCCCACTAATAATGGCTATGGCCTGAATTCTTGCTGTAGCAGGTTGCCAGGTATGTTATCCATAGATCTCAAGTGATGAGATATGAATGTCGACAAAATAGTGAACTAGCCAGCATACATCAGGGAGAGTCATGGACACCTTTACAATATCTGAATTATTCCTGTGTGACATTCCCAGACTGAGAGCTACTAAATGACAGTACCTCAAGTATATGGCAGCTATATCCACCCTTACTGTCAATATGCCTAAATCACAATCCAGTAGCTTTCTTACAGGAGACAACCATTGTAGGAGGGAGTGAAAGGACCACAGCTGAGATTTCATTCAAAGCAGGCACAGTTGAGAGGCATGCCTGTAGTTGCTGAACAGCAGAGTATCACCAACATGTCATTCCCAGAGATGTACTACATGCCTACTGTTGTAATCCCTATTCTCCATACCTGCATCCTCCCATTTAGATCCCATTATATGGCAATGTATATGATATACCTAGTAGAGTGACTTAATCCTTTTGTGAACAAATCCTCAAGAAAAAAGATTGCTAAATTGTACTCAGTCTTGGTACAGCAACTTACAGACCTATTTACCATAGGCAGTTGCTTGCCTTTTGTAGGTCATGCTCATTAACAGGTAATTGCCTGTGCACCAGTCCATGGCTCAAACTTGCTAATTGCATCCAAAACAGCTGGGTTACACTTTCATTACCCAATGGTATGGCACCAGAGTGCAATATTTAAGGCCTTCATGTAGGCCTTGGCCCCTTTCTTAGTCTTTGAGATGGACATTAGTGAGGTGTGGTGACTACAGTATTGCATAGGGTAGGTACAAATACTGTCTACTGTTGAGATTTATGAGGTATGTCCACAGTTTTGCATGCTATGTTTGGCCATTGTCAAATGACATTGTGATTATCTGACAATTCAGTGTTAAACATTGTGGGTTGAGGTCAGTAAGGGGGAAGATACATGTGAATGTCAGACGTCATACCCATCAGAATATGAAGCTACTGCAGTACCTGCTAGTTTGTCAGCTCACTCTGTAGGGGCAAACTGTGAAAAATGTTCCTCTAGCTTGACCTTTGGCCCCAACCCCTTTATGTATGGGTGGTGTCTGGACCCCTTGTTCTAGGGGGTTGTGAGGTATGGCAGGTCTGTAGCAGGTAGCTTAACATATAGCTGCACATGTTGCAGCTGCAGCCTAGGACATATAGGAGGAGTGTGAACACTTTGGAGGACAGCAAGCTGTAATTGTCACTGAGGGAGCAGTGTCATCTCTGTCATTACAGCACAGCCAGGGTGAGGGTACCAGTAACAGTCCAGTTGAGGCATGTGCTTAAGGTATATCTGTTATGTGATATTGCCAATCAGAGAGTAATAGGTGACATATAGGTAGGCTATATGAATATGTGCAGTGTTCCCCTACCTACAGACTTTGACTTGCAAACATGGGTAGCAATTAATTCAGTAGCAGCAACCTGTTTTGGTTAAAATTGCATAACTCAGTCATTATGTGCTATATTCACAAGAATGTAATTGAAGTGCAACACACTGGAGTAGAACCCAGGACTGTGGGTGGCAAAATGTACTGCATGCAAGGCATTTAGCAGACTAACCTACTGACTCAGTGCTACAAGAGGTGTATTTGCAAGATATATATACATGCATACAGTCTGTGACACAGGATTTGTATTAGCATGTGTTTTGTGAAGGGTATGAAGTGTGACACTGAAATGTCTGTCATGATTTTCTAACATCAGTCTTTAATGGCTTGCCAGTACTTTACCAGACAGCTATGGTTTTGTGAAGACCATGCCAAAATTAGGGGGCAAAACTGTAGACATTCTGCAACAGTCTGTACATTTGACAGTTATACCTGCTATCCGAGGGCTCACATACATCCCTTTTTATTTATTTGTCTGTGTATGGGTGTAGTGTCTGCATCAGTCACAAGTAGACTCCCATTTTTCCCTCTATATGTACTTGCAGTGTGTCAGTGGCAATGAGTATATGTTGCTAGAAACACCTGCTTCATATCTGAGTGGCCTAGTCGGCTAATGCACTGTGCTGTAGCACTGTGCTGCAGCTGACAGAGGCCCAGGTTCGTACTGTGGCAGGCATGAGTATTTTGCAGATGTGCCTAACACTGTGAGAAACAGATAAGATGATTAAGACACTTTTAAGCAGGTTTGCACTGCATTCCACTTAGCTCCATTTAAACCTGTGCTAAAATAAAAAAAAAAAGAAAAAGGGGGTGATAGGAAAGTGGTGAAATGGGGGCAATCAGGGTAAAAACATACTGAAAAGTAGGTAGGGTTGTGCAGGAAAGGTGTAGGAAAGGACCATAGCTTTCCATTAATTGTGCAGTAACAGCTGTGCAGGTTTTACAGAATTTGGAATTTGGAGCCTCACACTCCAGAGTAAGGGCTGAGGGCAACATAAATGTGTTGATTAATTAATGCAATAATATTTGTGTCTAGTCGACATGTGTGTGAAATGGAGAGCTATGTATGAGACGATATTTTTCTTTGGGACAGGTGCACTTTTTAAGGCGAGAGTAGAATGTTAGGGAAGGGATATAGGTATGTGTGGAGGAGTTAAGTTGGGTAGGAGAGGTTGCACTTGCAGACAAGACAGACAAGACAGCATACAGCGGTGGTGTGTGACACATGAGAGGAGTAAACAACTTGAATGGGGTGGATATGGTGGAATCAGAGCCTGTATGTCCCTCCAGGAGGCAGCAGCATGACTGAGATCCCCACCCATGGGCAGTCAACACTGCTCTTTCACTGCACTGGACATGGCTATGCTAGAGGCTGGGTGCTGGAACCCTCAGACCCCACCAGGTTGTCGAATCTGTCCTTAATCTGGTGCAGATGTTGTTCATAACTCCTATACGCAATCATGCACACTATAGCCAGTAGTTGATCCTGAGTGATAAACCCGCTCTGCCCACACTCCCAGGGGTGATGGGCCCCATCTCATGAGGCAGTTCCACCAGAACATGATGCAGGGCCAGCGGAGAGGGGCACCACTGGCTTGTTTCCCAGACAAGCTAGTACCTGGTGCCACGGCCATCTGAGATAGGGTAGGCAGACCACCAAGAACCAGCTTACCCAGATGTGCTGTGTGTATGGAGGTAGAGCAATAAACCTAGGTGAGTTGAACAAAACCATTGTTTTAAAAACAGGATGCCAGATCATTGTATATAAACCCATTACAGTTAAATGCATATTATGCAAACCATAACAATAAATAACAGAACAGTCAGTATATTAACAGCATGCCAGCAACAGTTACGGCATAAGGCCAACAGAATAGATATTTCAACAAGATATGTTAATATGCAACCATAGTAATACATAACATTAATAAAACACATGTGCAAAATACAGTTTTTGAAACAACATATGTTAATAGTAAACCATAATCAATATATAACAATAATAAATATGCGAAGATAAGGGGGTGGGAAGAGAAACAAATGCAGTCCATTAGTATCATCATAGGCTATATAGTTCACAACAGTAATTCTTTCTACTCTACAGGTCTGTCCTTTCTTAATGTGCAAATGTGCCTTAAAGCTCTTGTAGCACATATATCCCTCTCAAGCTATCCACATAGGACACTATGGGCCAAGCAGTAACACATGTAGGTACACAGCTACAAAGAACACTTGCACGTCAAGTGAACCTCTATAACTGCCAAGCAGTACTGTGGGCTAATGTAGCAGTAATTTGATACTGACATATGAATCATATTGATGCTACATCTGTGACAGAGGGATTACACAAAAACAATTACATTCCGTGACAGAGTAACACTTGAGAGATTTGCATGTGTACAGTACAGAGAGTACACAAGTATCATGCCTTGCTTGGCAGGCATGGGAATTATACCTAATAGTACTGAATGCATGGGACATATTCATCACATGCAGTAAATGACTGCATCAACCTTTACAAGACACTACAGGAATACAGCGATAGCTTCATTACACAATTTATTTCTTCTATCTTGTTGTAGTTTGTTATTATTGAGCCTGTTTCCTTTATTTGGATAACTACCACATCCATGAGAATGATTTTAACAGAGTGTGACCGCTGAACAAACAATTAATTACACATACTATAAGCTAGCTCACCCTTTTACCTGAGTCCCTGTGGAGAGAATGATATCTGTTATTACTCATTTTTGTGTATTTTATTTTATTATAGTTTGTTATTATTGAACCTGTTGCCTTGATTGTGTGGATAAATAGCAGATTCGTGAGAATGATTTCAACAGTCTGTGATATCTGAACAAACATGTATTTACACATACTATGGGCTACCTCACCCTTTTACCAGTAGTACCTGTGGAGAGAATATCTGTCATCATAACTTACATAATTTAGTAATACTTATAAGTACATGGAACTAGATTCGAACCCTGGTCTGTGTCTAGCAAAATGCACTTCATACACAGCATTTAACAATCTGAGCTACTGAGTCACTACTGATATCTGACTAATTGATTTTGTCCCAGAGCTAACCTGGAAACAAAATATGACCTGCTACAAATACTACAGTGTTAAAATACAGTGCAGTGACAGTTGGACACAGCTGCATGAAATGCAATCATGGCAGACAGACTAGGTAACCTATACATTACTAAACAAATTGAAGGTTTACACACTATATTGTTACTGGGTTGAAATATCTTCTCTCATTCTACAAGTATTGCACAACCGTTCATTACAGATGTCCTCATGCATTTAATGGTATACTTTCCAGATTTTATTGACCGACAGTTAATGTAATGCAGATGTTGCAATACAGCTGCAATTCCACAGTTATTGTGATAGAAACTTAATCAAGGTTAATGTTTTACTCTTTTCTGCTTATTGCAGTACATTTGGCAGTAGTCACTTATTACAGTCCAGCTCTATGACCACATTCATTAAAATACATTCAACACTGCTTATATACCTAAGAGCAGTTAATGCTTTACTCTTTCTTGCTTACATGACTATAAATTGGAAGATACATCTGTACTCACCACACTCATGGTGCAACCTGGTCAGGTGCCATGCATGCACTTCGATGTTGCAAGGTCTCACCTTTCCAGCTGTTGGGAGAGAAGAACATCTTTATGCATACCAGTTTAGCAGACATTCAAGGTTAAATATTGGTGAAAAGCAGATAAACATACTTACACACTTGTGGAATACTGCCCACCCAGAATTCTTGGACCCAGGTGTCCAAGAGAGCCACCTTCCTTCTTTTCAGGTCATAGTGGTGGTGACGACACTACTCACCTATGCAGCGATAACAGTTGCACTGGTGAGGACCCTTTCCAGCCAGTCCCAGGCCTCTGCTTTGTACTCTGTGCCCCGGTAACCACCTGAGCCAGTCTTCGTGGTTTTTAACTAGAAATCCAACCATGACCCTGGTCTCCTCAATGCTCCATCACTACACCCGAAAGTGCATACCCTCACCATCACCTGCCGTAGTACCCTCACAGGTTGAACTCCAATGGATTCTTCAGTATTCCCACCTATTGTGCTTAATATACCCTGTTTTCCCACACTTTAACACCTCTGGGAAATTTTTAAAAATGAAGTGCATCATTTAGCACTGCGCAAACTAGAAAATGCTTAGCAGTGTGCAAACCAGCTAAGCGGAGCTGCATGGTGCCAAGCAGTGCTAAAATGAATCCTGTTTAAGTGGTGCATGGCATGGCTTATCAGGGCTTAGTGGAGTTTAGCTGAGTGCAGCACATCAGAATTTAAAAATAATTGCCATCATTTGTATTTGGAAAATAAATGCTTAATAACTCTTCTGTGTACTCAAACTATGCACCTACTGCACTTAAGGATATCACTCTAACCATTTTTCTACATGGATATGTAGAATACTGTTATACTTTTACATATATCTCACACCTATGTTTAAGCACTGCTGAGCACCACCATGCGCCACACAGGCCCACTCAGCTATGCTTAAAATTGACCTTTGCATTCATAATTTAAGTATCTGGATTCTATTTCTGGATGTCTGGCACATGTCCATTGCTGAGTGCCATGCCACGCAAACATAACAAAAATGAATACATATCTCTACATTGATTTACTCTACTTTGACAGTGCAGGGGATGTGTTACTCATCTCTGGACAAAGTAACACATCCCTACACTGATTAACTTACCGTGTTACATGGATCTCCCTCAGTAACGTGCCTTCATTAATATGCATGGTGCGCTTCTATGGGGGAACTGCATACATGGCTATGGTACCTTCCATGTAGGCTGTACACTGTGCCTACATGGATTTTATTAACTCTGGGGGTCTATCTGCATCAATTATTGTATAGAGTTTTTTATATTGCAATAATGCAGGCTATTTATTATTTATTGACATACAATTACTTGAAAAGTTTAATTGAGTATGTGCTCATTTTCAGTGGAGACCTGGAGAGAAAAGCTCCAAAGTACTACAAAAACATTTGAAGACCAATAATGTTACAATCTTCAAAAACAATATAAAAAATCTACTCTTTAAATAATTATACAAAATTAGACAACATTTGACAACATTATTTAAAATAGATACAACTTATACGACAATGACTTAATATTTAGAGAAATTGTAGTTTATAGCAATTCAATTTGTTGGTAGTTCTTAGGATGGCTTGCAGATTCACTCTTGAGGATTATTGTTTTTTGTGTCATTAACCAGGTGGGTTTCTGTTTTGGAATTGCATGCATGTTATTCTTACTCAAAGCTAAATTTTTGTGTAAAGATGTTAAAGCATTTAGCTAAAAATTAGGTACTGAATATGGGCCCTGAGTTTTCCATTTTGGAGATTTTCTTAATTTTGTCTCAATTTTCCTTGCCTTTACTTCTTCCTATTTCATATCTTTTACATTAGAGTGTTTACTATTACTTTTATTTTTTCTGTTTATTCAACATCTTTGGTATGTTAAACAGGGTCTTCATAAATATTGATTTTTTTTGTTGGTATTTCCTTCCTGTTTCTTTTGTTTCCCATTTCCCTATACAATCTTTTTTTTGCCATAAGTGAATTGCTTTTTTTGTACTTTTCTTTTTTTTTTTATTAAGAAACGTTCTAAGTTTTTATGCATATGCTGATTTTTTTTGTTTAATATTGGCAGTAGTATAGGAGAGATATTTTTAATTGTCTGCTTGTATTCTGACTTTTCTCCAGGTACTTTGTTTTCTTCCTCCCTTTAAAAACATTCAAACTGACAGACTGGTCTTATTGGTTTGTATATTTATGGTATTTCTCCCCATCCTTGTGACCTGCATCAATTTGTACACCCAGTTAACAAATTAGTATATTTAAAAATAAATGTTGACATGCAGTTGTACTACACTTACTGTAACTGTGAAAACTCCATTATTTCCAGTGCATAATGCACAAACACTGCTGTTACATTATGCTGCTTCTGCTTTCCAAGTTCATAATTTCAAATAATGCAATATATATATATAAATATAAGCTTTTTCCTTACAGTAATTTAACACAATTTAATATGTAAACCTTGCTGCTACCGTGTGTCATAAGTTCTCATTTAATCAAATGTACATAGTTGAGCTAATATATGTAGTAGTGTAAATATATTTTGAGTACATCTGCCTTGTTTAAAACATATGACCAGGGAGCTAACCAAACACGGTTTTATGTAACTGACCTGTTTAGTCATAATCTGTATAGAGCATTTTTGTAAGCCGCCTATTATGATGTATCATCAGTATGTAATATTTCACTGGAACCAGCATGTTTGTGCAGGGCATTCAACCAAATGTAATGTCTGTGCTATTTCCTGGTTTAGGTATATTTAAAGAAACATGACAATTATGAAGGTATAAACAAATAGTGTATGAACAACTTTTAATATCTGTTTATCTATTATAGGCAGAGGTCAAGCATTAGTGCTGTTATGATGTCCATCATATAAGATTTAAGATGGCATGTTTAAATAGCTTACATTTGGTATGGTTATGCAGTTGTTGTTGTTGTTGTGTTTGTGTCATTCGGCTTTTCCCAGTTAGGGGTCGCCACAGTGGAACTCCGGTGCGCTAATGATTGACAACAGATTTTTACGTACTAAGTTGATGCACAACCTTCAACAAAGGTACACCCATTCACACATGTCTCCACACTGAAGACACTCTAGCTGAGAATCGAACAGGACAACGTCTTACTGTGAGGCGACAATGCTACCGCAGCACCACCACCGCAGTTATTAGTGTAAATAGGATCAGGTAGAATTAGTCATCTAGAAGCCTTAGTAAGATCTTAGAGCAACACTCTGCAGTGTTACTAGGGTTTATTGAGTTAAATACTCTGGATAAGGTGCCAGCCAAAATTTCAGCTTTAATTATATTAACTTATGGCTTTGATTCCTATGTCTTCTTTGGAAACAATTATGCAAAATGTACTTATTCTGTTATGGTACCCGTTCTTACAAGACTTTGCCAAGTTTCAGATGTATAAGCCTCCAGAGACTTTGAGAACATATAAGACCTTTTGATGCTGTAACATTTATTCACTTATATCTTTAGTTAATTTTGCACTTTGTACACACGTATTGCCTTATGTCTTGGGTCATAGCTAAAACAAATCTTGTATTACATCACTTGCCAAGTGAAAAAATGATGAATAAATACATAAATTAATGCACAATCCTGAAAACATACCTTCTCGAAAAAAAATTCTACAACCCTGCTCTAACATTTGTACTCCTCAATCATATAACAAAGACTTACTCCAAGTAACCAAAGCATCCAATACAGCAGGGAACTCTCTTTACTATAGCGTTGTTGCTAAAAACTGAAACACCCTTTCACACAGTATTAGATCCATAAGCAATCTTAATAATTTCAAAATATCTCTCAAAAGATACTTATCTGAATCCTAGCTTTGCACATGCAACACTCCAGGTTAATTATTAACTTAGCATTACTTATACAAAATACAGTTTGACTGTACGTACTAAGTCTGTTAACATACCCCTTCTAACAACACTACTTCTATATAAGTAGTTACATTCCTAGCTGCAACTTTCACCACGGAAGTATTACTAACCATGCACTACTTTGTGCAATGTTCCTCCATGTATATAATAAATTCAACCATATGTTTGTCTGTATTCAAGTGTTTAAAGTCTTGTTCTATTTGATGCTATACATATTTTTTTTGTTTTGTTTTTACATTTTTATCCTGTAAATGTGTTAACACTCATTTTTGTCAATTTTGTTTATAATTTCTATTTCTTTTTGTGATAATTTGTATTTAAGCTTAGACTGGAGCTTTTCTTTCCGGGCCTCCACTGAAAATGGTCATTGACCCAGTCAGAGAATTCAGGTAAACAAAGGTAAAAGAAATAGAATAAAAACATAAATTAATTACATTATTTTTTTCATATTGGGATGAACTTTCATATATACAAAGCTTAATGTTTATATTTGATGAGATTGCCTTTCCCATACAAGTTCAAGAAGCAGTGCAGCTTAGGGCGTGGTCAAGATGAGCACTGAGTAACAGCAATTTATCTTTGCTCTGCCTTTCAAGAATATCTGTGACAGGATTTTTTGAATTTAACTACCCTGTTCTTGTTTTTGTTACATATTTGGAATATTCTAACCATCCTCTAGGATAGTATATAAAAATTTCTTTAATTTTTATATTTTTTCCTGTCAAAATGTACTTGAGATAATATTTTGGCTCCAGGCTTCAAAATGAGCTTCACCAAATCTTCTCTTTAAGAAACAACTATTAAGAAAGAAAGAAAGAAAGAACTTCAGTCACTGTTATCTAATATTCAAGAATCGACAACAAAAATTGATAGAATAAATGTAAAACTGGATAATTTTAAAGAAAAATGTTCCCAACAAATGGAAATGCTGCATGAAGACCTCAAGCATCAAAAGAGACAGATTACTGGAATAGAAACTTCATGAAATGATATGGACACTAGAATTCAAGAAGATGAACATAATATAGATGTTCTCTTAAAACAAAACAGCCTTTTGCAATCAAAAATTGATGATCTAGAGAATAGATCAAGAAGAAATAATATCAGGATCTTTGGGCTACCTGATAATGTCGAAGAAAATAATATGGAAAAGGTCTTAACTTCATGGCTTCCTGAGATATTACAGCTTCTTGAAGCTCTTTCATATGGAATAGAGAGAGCCCACAGGTCCTTGGCTTCTTCAAAAAAGGCAAAAGTAATTCTACGCAATCTGTTACAGTGAAATTCCTATCATCACATGATAAGGAAATAGTACTAAAGACTGCATGTGCTAAATCTCCTATTAAGTATAAAGACAATCCCCAGGATTCATGAAGCTTGCACCAGGTGTAGGCGTAGCGTTGGCATTCCAACACCAAACATGGCCAGCGAGCGATCCAGGTATGAGCTGTTTCCACATGCACTACCTGCGTATGCTATGCCAGCACACCGCTCGGTACCTGTATGCTAATTACCCTATTTGCAGCAGTGTAGCATGCAAATGAAGGTATTTAGCGATCCAGGAAGTGGTGCAGGCATAGTGTAAGCATGCAGAAATGTAAATTGTAAAAAAATGGTTTACATTTTTGCAAACATAAAATCAGAGCCATGACAGCTGGCCAAACACATGTATTATATTCTTAATATATGCCAATGGCTAAATATATAGCCATTGGCATAAAAAAAAAATGTACAAAATATAAAAATAACATTTAAATTTTTTTTTTGCATTATTGTGAAGTTTAAGCGTAGGGCAGTGGCACGCAAACGGGATACCAAGGAAAATAGAAAAATATAGAATAAGGCTGACATATAACACATATCATGATTTCCCCATAATAGTCAATGGCAGGCATGTTACACCACACCATGGTGCAAGGGTTGCTAAGGGGCTGTCTCAGTGTTATGCACGGTATCTAGGAATTAGTAGGCAATCTCATGCAAATGAGAGGAGTTACATTGAATCACAGATTCCCTGCTGGTGTAAGGATGCACCTCACAGCATAGCATTATAACACCGAGGTGTGTCCATGAGATAAAGATGACATCAAGAGAGGGATATGTCACCTTTGCTGTAAACACATTGGAGCATTGCTAATCCGATTTGCCCGTAACTAAGCAAAGCTGCAGGAAAGGGATGTGTTGAACTGGCTTTAACTTTGCTTAGCTGAGAGCACACAAGGTAACCGAGTATGCATGTGAATGGAGATTAAAATGTGCTTAAACTCGCTAAATGGATTTGCATGGCGCACACTGGAGCTGAAACAGGAAGGATATAGGAAAAAAATAAGGAAATGCTGCAGCAAGGAAATTGGAGTACAAATTACTAATTTACACCTAGGAACGTACAGTGGGCCATTGACAACAGCTAACAAAGCTGCAAGCAGCTACCTGCAGAACAGGAAAGGCGAGGGGCTGTACTGCAAATAAAACAGTAAAGTGTCACAGCAGAACAAAGCAGAATTGCATTATATCACCTACAAAACACATTTTGCAAGACACGACTGGGTAGGGAAAGTACAAAACAAGACAGTTGGCAGGTGAATGCATGCCTGAAAATGGGAGGGGATCCAGGTTTAAAAGTGAATTAAAGGGCAGCAGATTAGTAAAGGCAGGCAAGCATAACTCCACACTACAGGCCCCTCACTTGCAGTACTCACTGTCAAACCCATAATTAAGATACCCTGCAGCTGGAATTGCTCATACACAGCCAATGACATCAGCAGCATCCATAGCACAATAGTATAAAGTGTGAAAGCACCTCACACAGACTCGTGTATTCCCCTACACTCTGCACCATTGGTGCATACATACGGGGAACTTTTAATATGTACATGTTAGGGGCTGCCATAGCTTTGATCCACCAGCATGTGTTGGAGACTGAAGGTGGTGTGGTGGATGATGCTGACAACCACCTCAGGCACCAGGGGACCCAGGGTAACCTACCAGGACC
Source organism: Protopterus annectens (assembly GCF_019279795.1). Taxonomy (NCBI): domain Eukaryota; kingdom Metazoa; phylum Chordata; order Ceratodontiformes; family Protopteridae; genus Protopterus; species Protopterus annectens. The sequence goes on from NC_056731.1 coordinate 1,302,753,079, forward strand.
AACATGATCAGGAGATAGTAGACCATTACAAGGTGGACAGGGACACCCTACAGCAACTTGTGGAGCTGTGCAAGCCACGCCTCAGAGCCAGAACAAACAGAGGAGAACCCATCCCAGTGGATACGAAGGTATGTGTAAGCCTAAGAATACTAGCAACAGGTACCTTTCAAAGGCCAACTCGGGATATCATGGGGATCTCACAGGCATCAGAATTCAGAGTACTTCACCAGTTCCTGGATGCCATGTTACCACATGCCAATGGGCACATATACTTCCCCCGAATGCAGGAGGAGTTGACCAGCAATATGCGTCTCTTCCACCATGTGGCAGAATACCCGGAGGTACTGGGAGCAATAGACTTCATCACATGCACATCAAGTCAGCACCCGGTGAGCAGGGTAGGCACTACATAAACCACAAGGGATACCCCTCCATCAACTGCCAGGTCGTGTGCAATGCCCGGGGCATTATCATGGATGTGTGTGCTGGCAACCCTGGAAGCTATCACAACTCCCACATCTGGCATGCCTCACAGCTGTAACAGGTATTTCTCAGGGGAGACATCCCATATGGCCACCTGGTGGGGGATGCTGGCTATGCACTGGAACCATGGATGATGACTCCCATCAGAAATGCACACACACCCATGCAAGAATGCCATAATGAGGCACACACAAACCATAATCATCAGAGACTGTGTGTTCATAGGTTCATAGGTTCATAGGTTCATACTAGGCTATCGGCCCTAGGGCATTTATAAGCCTAGCCAGAATGTGTTTGGCTTTCACCACCCATTTTAAATTTATTTTGCTATGCCGTTTTTCGAGGTTAGTATACTGTGCTTCTGTCTAACAGTGACACAGAAGTGATACCCGGGGTAAACCTACGATCTCCCATCCACTCATCAAGATTCCTCTTGAAGAGAGTCAATGAGGGACTCTACCTAACCTGGACTGGGATTTTATTCCAGAGTGAAGGGAGCCTCTGGGTTATGAATCTGTCCCTCCAGCATGTCCTATTTATTTCAGTGCTGAGGTTCAAATCTCTCGAGCACATAGCTCGATGGGATTTGGATTTTCTGAGGTGCAGCATGTCCATTAATTCCGGGTTGGACATGGCTTTATACGTCAGGCACAGATCACCTCTGAACAGGCAGTATGCCACTGAGTAGAGCTGGAGTTTCTTTAACCGGGCAGCATATGGCATCTGTTTGAGCCCTTTGATCCTCTTGGTGATGTACTATTGGGGTCTTTCCAGTTGCTGCAGGTGTCCGGTAAGGTACATCCCAAAAGGGGCATTGTACTCAATTATGGACCTGATGAGGGATGAGTAAAGAGGCACAATGACCTCCCCTGATCTAGATGTGAATCCCTTCATGATTAGGTGGGCTATATAAAATGTTTTTCTAACCACTTTGGCCACGTGGTTGTCAAATGAGAGATTGCTATCAACTTGGGTCTCCAGGTCCCTAATTACTTCTTCTGTACTTAATGGATTACCACCTATGTGGTAATTTGTGGGCACTTTGTTTTTGCCAAAGGGGATGACTATACACTTTTCGGCATTTAGCTTGAGGCCATGGCACTGGCACCAGTTGTCTGTTTCTATAAGGCCCTTTTGGAGGATGCTTGTGTCAGCTGGAGAGTCAATTATGGTGCCCAGTTTGCAGTCATCTGCGAACTTGGTCAGCCACAGTCCTTCCGTGTTGGCCTGTACCTCCGAGAAATATATACCGAACAAGAGAGGTCCCAGGACTGAGCCTTGTGGGACACCACTTGTAACTGGTTTGGAGTCTGACATGGCTCTAGCAATTCTAACTATGTGGGTTCTGTCCTTGAGCCAGTTTGCAATCCATCTAGTGACATAGGGGTTTATATTTAAGCTGGTGAGCTTATCTATAATGCCAGAGTGGGGTATTGTATCAAAGGCTTTTGCGAGGTCCAGGTAGGCTGTGTGGACCACCTTCCCCTCGTCAATGGCCTTGGTGACTGTTTCAAAGAAATCAACCAGGTTTAAGAGGCAGGATCTGCACTTAACAAAGCCAAACTGGGTAGGATCCAGTGTCTGTAGGTCCCCAATATCTTTATTTATGAGGTCCATGATGATCCTTTCCATAGCTTTGCAGACCAAGCTAGTCAGGCTTATGGGGCGATAGTTTCCAGGATCCGTTGAGGCACCACCTGTATGGAGGGGGACCACTGTTGCTGTACGCCACTCTTTGGGCACATATCCTGTAGTAAGGCTGAGATTGAACAGTAGTTTTATGTTTGGGTTTAGCTCTTCTTGGAGTTCGTGTAGGATGCAGTCCGGGACACCGTCTGGTCCCATTGATGCTGTGTTTTTTGCTTTGGAGAGGGCGGCTCTTACTGAACATCTGAGATGTCAGGGGGGCAGCACTCTGCTGGGATAGATATTTGCCCTTTTGGTGGGGAGGGGGGGATGCTTAAATCATGGTTGTGTTGCTTGGACATATCTGGTGGAGCCTTGCAATACTCTCCAGCCACGTGTGCCCACATCTTTATAGTATGTGCCATGCTACACAATATGTTCCTGTGGAAACAGCTGCAGCAAGGACAGAATAGTGAAGGCCCTCACAGCCCACCACCATTGCCAAGTGCCCCACAGGCACAGAGGTACTCACAGCACAAACACCCTGAGCCAGCCCCAGTAGGCAGACGGAGGTGTGCCCAGTATGCCCATGCCTTGGCAAGGAGGGAACATATAGCACACACACTGACAGTGTAGGCACCTAGGGACTGACACCTTTCTCCACCTGCACACACAGTACAAATGGATGGCACACACACAAGACTACCTGTAAATTGTGAAGTATAGGCAGTCTACTGTGTGCATCCAACATAGGCAGCCCTCAACTATTGCACACACAACTACTATTGGCACAAGGTAAGGCAACATCTGAAAAGTAAGTTATCAGCATGTGCCGATACTGTATGTATAGGTTCATAGGTAGGTACTTGGCTAACTGCCCAAAGGCATTCATAAGCCTAGCCAAAATGTGTCAGCTTTTGCCACCCCATTGATTAATTAACTGTCCCTCTGTGGAGCAGAGCCAATGGCGGCATCCCAGGGGTGTATCTGCTGTTCCACATCCACTCTTCAAGGTTTCACTTGAAGAATGTTAGTGAGGGGCTCTGTATAATGTAATTAGGGATGCTGTTCCAAAGCATGGGGAGTTTCTGTGACAGGAGTCTATCCCTCCAGCATGTTCTTGTTATTGTTGGGGCATGGTTTAGCTCACTACAGCGTGTGGCTAACTGTGACATGGATTCCCATAAGTGGAGCATATCCATTAAGCCTGAGTTGGACATGGCTTTGAAGGCAAGCAGAGATCATCTCTGAGTAAACAAGATGCCACTGAGTAAAGCAGGAGTTTATTCAGTCTGGCTGCATAGGACATATATTTGAGGTCAGTAATCCTCTAGGCGAGAAACGTTCATAGTCATTCCAGCTGTTGGAAGTGTCTTCTGAGGTACATCCCAAATGGGTTATTATACTCTATGATGGGACTGATGAGTGACAAGTAAAGGGGCACTATAATCTCAGTACGTCTAGATGTGAACCCTTTAGTAATCAGATGACCTACATAGAAGGATGTCCTAACTACTTTGGAGATATGATTGTCAAAGGAGAGATCACTATCTACCTTAGTCCCCACATCCCCTATTACCTCGTCTGTATTAAGGTGGCTGCCACTTATGTGTTAATATGTGGTTGTTTTAGTTTTTCCAAAATGGAATGACCATGCAGTTTGTGGCACTTAACTTGAGGCCATGACTTTGACACCCTGTGTCCGTCTCTGTGAGGCTGTTTGAAGGATGTCTGTGTCAGCTAGACTGTCAACTATGGCTCCCAGTTTGCAGCCATTGCCAAACATGGTCTGCTGTAGTCCACATGTGTTTGCCTGTACCTCTGAGAAGTATATGCCAAACAGTAGGGATCCCATGACTGAGACCTGTGGGATACCAGTTGTGACTGGTTAAGAGATGGACCTGGAGGCTGCTAGTCTTACCATGTGGGTTCTGTGTGTAAGCCTGTTGGCAACCTATCCTGTGATCTATGGGTTTATGTACAGGCTGCTGAGTTTATCAATAATACTCGAGTGGAGAATGGTGTCAAATGCCTTGGCGAGGTCCAGGTAGTATGGTGAATGACCTCCCCCCTCATATAAAGCCTTGCTGACTGTCTGTAAGATGTCAAACAGGTTCAGTAGGCATGATCTGCACTCAACCAAGCTGACCTCGGTTGGGTCAAATGTTTGGAGGTTACCAATGTCTTTGTTAATGAGTGCCATGAGGATGCACTCCATAGCTTCACAGACCAGGCTAGTCAGGCTTATGGGATGGTAGTTACCATGGTCAGTTGAGTTTCCACCTTGCTGGAGTGGAATAACTGTTGCTATGCACCATTTTATGGGCATGTACCCTGTGTAGAGGCTGAGGTTGAAAAGCTTAATTAGGTGGGGGGTTAGTTCATCTAGTAGTGTTTGCAAGACGCAGTCTGGGATACCATCTGCCTCCATTGACACTGTGTTTTGCCATCTGAGAGGGCTATTTCCAGCTGTGTGTCTCTGATGTCTGGGATACTGTACTCTTCGGATATTGCTGTGGGCTCTTTAGGGGGTGAAGTTTGCACTGAATATATCTGCAAGGACATTGGTAATATCAGTAGGTTCAGTATATTTTGTGCTATATTGCACCGGCACAGCACAAATCTGTGTGTTACCACTTAGATCCTTGACATAGCCAAAGAAGGCTTTGTGGTTATCTTTCAAATCCTTGCTTATTTTCCTGTTGAAGTTAGTCTTGGATGATTTCATGAGGGACCTAAGTTTCTTAATAATACGGGTCACTGATGTCTGTCCTCCTTGGGATTTGCTGTTTTTCCGTCCTACTGTCCTACTTCTGTTGTATAGCTTGCTTATTGCAGGGGTCCACCAGACTGGTGTCCTTGTCTTGGAGGAGCGAGTCTTGGTTTACCAGTGATGGCAAGATCCATACGGTGCAGGGGGGCTTGCCCCCCTGGTTAAACTTGGTGGAAAGTGCTATGATTTATGTTGTTTAAACTCAGTATATGTATGATATGTGTTTTGAGTTTCGAGTTTTCAAGATTTTGAAGTGTCAGTGTTTTAGTTTCAGTGTTTTGAGTTTCAGTGTTTTGAGCTTTCAGTGTTATGAAGTGAATCCATATATATATATATATATATATATATATATATATATATATATATATATATATATATATATATATATATATATCTACAGCTACATCTATAGCCATATATATAAACTATGAACACACTTTGTGACACAGAAGCAATCCAAAGGAATTGAGGTGTACACAAAACACATGCAGCTCTGGTATTATAACTATTAATATTAACTTAATTCACAATAGAAGGGATAGTTGTGTATGTGGAGTTTGCGGTGGGGGAGGAATGATGGGTAATGAATTTCTGCATCAAGGAGAGCCTGGGTTGGATATTCAATAAGGGAACTGGAGGTGTATAAATGGAGTATGGAGGCAATAAAAAAAGGACACAAAACAAGAACTATTCTCATCCCTAATACACCCTGTCAGGTCACATTGCAACACTTAATTCCACAAACATATGAACATTAACATGTATCATACATATGTACACCAACTGACTGTCATGTTTGTTTTCAGTAGTGAGGAATGTCTGTAGTACAATGTATATTCTAAACACCATAACATTTGTACATATCTCAGATGCCTTAGTGGTAAAATCAGTGACTGTGGTGTTCATGGTCCTGAATTCAAGACCTGTAAGGGCTGTTAATTTATTTTGAGGGCCAGAATAAGGGCTGTTGGATGCAGGTTGATTAAGGCACTTTTAAGCAGTTGTAAGTGGTTTTGCGCAGGTTTGCATGACGGTAAGTGGCGCTTAAACTCGGTTAAACGGATAAGCGCTTCACAGGTGTAACCTTTGCTTACCATCACGCAGACCATACATATATATATATATATATATATATATATATATATATATATTTATATATATATATATATATATATATATATATATATATATATATATATATATATATATATATATATATATATATATAAAGAGAGAGAGATGCATAGATACATGTTGATATATAGAGATATACATATATGTAGATATATAGATAGGTTAAAAACATCTACACATCTATGGAGGTACATATAAATGTATGCAATAATATATGTTATATATCTATATATATATATATATATATATATATATATATACACACATGCATACATACATACATGTGTGTATACAACATCTGAAGTGTTCAAATCTGAGTATAACATGGATCATAGCAATCCCACATTCTGCCACCCCCAAACAATATGAACATAACATATGAAGAGTATATGCCAATACACTATTACAAATATGTTCTATGGAGATGAGCCAAATAGAGTTAGTTACCAACACAACTACAATCACTGCAAATATCCATGACAGAAATACACAGACATCTTTCATTTAGCAAAGCTTTATTACATTCTGATGTATTGCCAAAAGGATTCAGTGACTAACATTACCTGCATGCTATACAGGAAGCATTTAACAGTGCCTTAATGAATCAGCCTGCAATTACCATAGTATTAGTCCACTAAAGGATAGGTGTTCACATAGGGAAAGAACCCACACACACATACAAAATATGTATAAAAGCAGTTTCTACACACCTGCATCTGCTATGTACACCCACCAACATCTCCCTCACACCCAAACTATTTACAACAATACATACTGTCATATCATAACAAATTATTCACCCACTGTACATCTGCTGAAACCTTGACATACCTGGACAGAGCCACACTAACATGGCCCTATGTGAAATAGTTGCTGTTATACAATGGAACAGCTGTTGATGTTACAGGGTTTGTTTGAACAACTCCTGTTTCAGGGGGTTGAAATGTAATTACACCCGGAAGTGTTGTCAGTTACTGATTATCATCAGAGTATGATACACATTTACACCAAAGTAAAGATGTCTGGTGAGCACACAGTAAACCTCCTAACATTATATGCATAGCCATACAGTCGAGCTGGTCAAACATCCTGGCCAGACTGAAACATTTGCAGAAGTATTAGGTACAGACAAACCTGCACAAGTAGCAATGTTCAGAAATATAACAGCATTACTCACATTTAGACCAATTCTTCTAGACATTACATATAATATATTTGTGTTTGTCTCCATACAGCTGTTGCAATAGATTTCAGACAACACTTCCAGGCTGTTTTCCTCACAAGTAAGGCAAAGGGACAATGCCCAAGTGGAGTACTCAGTTATACTCCACTGTTGCCATGGTATTGGCTAATGGAGTAGCTGCGCAGCTGATGTGCATGTAATTAACTACTTTGGAACACTAATTGGTGATCAGGATAGCACATGTTACTGATCTTTAACTGTAAAAGGATGACTTGTCACACATTCAAACCATCTGTATATACCTGCAGAACAGTAGAAAATACCCAACAGAAGATTGAAATACAAACCGAAAAAGATTAAAATACCAGTCAATAACACCTCTGATTATCAAGAAGGTACGTGTAACTTTTAGTATGTCTGTGTATGTGGTACCTGTTCTGTAAAAATTACAGTGTAATCAATGCATATAGTGGAAATAGCTATCTTGTAGTAATGTATTGTTGAGCAGTAGTAATGCCTGTAGTATTCTATGTGTGTACTGCTGTAGGTCACAAGGCAAACTCCTCATACACCACAAGGGATGATATATATATATATATATATATATATATATATATATATATATATATATATATATATATATATATATGGGCTTGGAATTCACCAATTCTTTTCCAGCCACTGTCAGTGTGTCAGGGTTGGTCCAACAAGTATGTGCTATAACAGGGAATAGTATATGTTGATATATTGTAACAGTAGACATATGTATGGGTGTGTTAGTGAGATGAACATGTCAAAGGTGGGCTTACTGTACAAATATGATTTGCATTGTGGGATATTGTGTCAATAACTGTGTGATGTACAGTATTCTAGGCAGATCTGTATTCCATTTTACATAGCATTTGTGTTATTTTATGCAAACATTAGTTATGTCTATTGGCAATTACAATACTCAATAACAGGATACATATGAATAGTATTCATCTGACAGTTTAGCAGCATGATAGCAAAGACAATTGGAAGAGCCAGGTAACTATCCATGCACATAAGACATGTAATATCCACCTCTCTAGTATTGTTTGCAAGCAATAACAGCTGTGCATGTGTACATGTTATGCAAATGTGTAGTGACCCTTGTTACAGGGCTGGGCCAAATGGCTATGTGCACAGCTACATAGAGTGGATATTGAGAGTAGAGACACACTGGTTAAACTTCCAGGTTTGTGTAGCCTAACCTCTCATTGCCAACCTAACAGCCACTTGCAAATAATGTATGTAAGGTTGTGCACAGTACTGGTAATGAAACAAGTTGCATATCATCTTTAACTCCAGTGTAACATCTGCAGTAGGAGTGTAAGATGTAGGAGACTGCTGCCCATGTGTAATAGCTGCTTCATAGGTGATGGCTTACACTACCTGATTACATCCTGTTCATGTTAGTGGCAGCAGAATCTATTGATACTTGACTCTGTTTGGGGAGTGGGTGCCAGTGCCCAACAGAGCTCATGGTTCTGGTGGATATGTGAGTATATACCCAGAAAAGGATACAGACCTGTTGACACTTGCATCATCTGTAATCAACTATCAGAATGTGATGTGCTTCTCAGATGAGGATTGCTGCTAAAGTTAGCTACTATGTTTCTGTAATAGCCAGTGTTGTCACATCCATAATACAAATATTTACTTGTGAGCATCACCGTCTAAAACATCTTCATAAGCAATAAGTAAACTAAATACAGTACTTGGTACTTGTAGTACTGCATGCTCATACAGGCATGTCCACTATTCAGCTACTGGTGTTTACTAATATCAGCTTTGTGTATGTGGCCATCCTGGGGGAATGTAATCTCTATGCCATGTACATTGCCAAACGCACCTAACACCACACCCCGCACATTGTCTGGGATGCAGCTACAGAGGTAAGCTGGATAGCAGTCCAGTCTACAGCCATGACAATGCATAACTTCAAATGCATTATGTTGAGCAACTACTTTTGTGCCAAAGTGGAATCCAAATTGCTCATTGTGACAGATCATCCACCATGCCTCATAATTCCCAACTGTCATATTGTGCTGTAATGGGGAATATTAGGTTTGAGACAGAAAACCATAATAATGGCTACTCTCAACTATCCAATTATGAAATGGGAAGACTCCTCATGCACGAACACCTGTGCTCAATGCATGTTGGATTTCATTAACCCCAAAGACCTGGATCACCATAGTCACACAAACAGGGCTAACAGTATGCTACACATAGTCAGTTTCAAAAGCCAATGTTATGCTTCTTAAGAGTTAAGTGGTGACTGTCATGGCACCCATGCAGATGGACAATGCATGTGCAAATGCTGAATCCTACACAAATGCACATGAAGCACTCACATAAGTGCAGTGATTGTGCTATTGAAACAGAACCAAGATTCAACCAAACACAAACAGGAAGGCAAATTGAGGGTACCCTGCCTTAAACTGTACCACAGAAGGTAGAAACTGTTGCAAGACTGAACACACATGAGTGGAGGTTATCCCTGGTCAGCCTCAGAAGATGCAGATACATCATATAAAACCACACAAAGCTACTGTGAAACTAATCAGCCACATATTATGATGCCAACCACAGAGCATTCTATAGCTGTATCATGAATCGCAATGGCAAAAACAAGACTTACCGTGCTTCACAGCACTATAGCATGAGAAGTACCGCACCTACAGAAATAGCACTTGTTCATCCAGATAGGGTTTTGGATAACCTAAACCCAACACTCTCACCTCCCCCCCAACAGGTACACATATTTATATATTCATGTACACTAAAGAGTCCCTGCAATAACAACTATGCAGGTACAAGCTGCACTCTTTAAAGTCATACATACATGGGACCTGTCAACATCCCAGGGTGTATTTTACACAAATGTCAGAACAATTTGCTCTCCACATACACATCATGTTAATTCATAGCTTCATGTCAGGCTGTGTACACACTGAATGGTACACAGCAACAGTTATCACACCCCACATAGGGGGTGACATCACTGATAATGGGAAATAGTGCACTACTACCCTGCTGAGTCTGGTCTGTAAGGCCATGAACCTTGATCAACTTATTTGATGTAGTCAGTACAGATGTAGATGACAGTAAGGTTGAGTCACACAGCATATATTGACCTTGCCAGGTCTTAGGACACCATCACCTATACTGTGTTCCAGCTACACTCAGTAAACTAGGTTTATATTCCTATTGTGATGGAAATGAAGTGCCTGAGAAAGGTGGTAGCATGCACACTGTGGGACAGGCGAAGAAATGAGGACATAAGAGCAGAAGCCAAAGTAGCTCCAATTGCAGAAAAGATCAAAGAAAACAGATTACGATGGTATGGGCACATGTGTAGAAAAGCAGAAGACAATCTGGTGAGGGAGATTTGGGACAGACAGGAAGAAGGTAAGAGGAAGCGAGGGCATCCAGCAAAGAGGTGGATGGATTGTGTGAAAGAAGATCTGCGACAGTCAGGCACGAGTGTTGAAGAAGGCAGGAGAGTGGCACTGAATCGAGAGAGTTGGCGACAGTTAATACGATACCCCAACCCCATGTAAATGGGAAAAAGGGGATGATGATGATGATGATGATGATTCCTATGTCACAGGATTTGTTGGCAACTAGACCACTGGCAGAACCAACACTACAGAATGTGTCTGACTAATACACGCACATCAAACCAGTGTCAGCTACAGTAATGCAGGGTTCACTCCTGGTACTCCCCCTCTTTGTTATCTATACCACACAGGCTAACACAGAAGACATCTGCCTATTGAAGTTTTGCAAATGACTATGAACTAGGAGCAATAGTCAACTCAATGAGTGCTGCGGGCAACATATTGAAGGGCCTTTGTGGGTCAGATGTGTGGTGTGTGACATATGGCCACAATCTCACAGCTAAGTATTGCATTGTCATTCCCTATGTTAAAAACCCTGTACCCATGAACTACCACCTAGGCAGCAGTCAACATAATGGAAACTGTGTGTGTATGGGATGCAGCTGGACAGTAGTTTTTCCTTTGATAGTCACTTCACCATACCAGTCAGGTAGTCATAAGTGGCACCCCTAATCATGACAGAGTGCCATCCATGAATATAGACATCATTGTTCAGCCATACTCAACACTCAAGTGACCCATAATAGATCACATATTTCCTTTAAGAAATATTTACCATGTTCAGATGGCCTACACTGGCCTTCCCAAACCCTAGCTCCACTATGTAGCATGATGCCTAGCCTGAATAAAGCCACGTCCAACCCAGAGATGTTGGACAGGCTACACTTACACATCCTGATTTCAAATAAATACATACTTCATGGACATCCACCTTTTTAGTACAAGGATCATAACCATGCCTAACAGATCCCTGTCCCATACACTTTACATACTCCTGCCATACTATGCATCCCTGTCCAGCAAAGCTGCACATTGCCCCTCTTTGAGACATGGTTTGATGACTGCATAGCAAATATATCAGTAACCCTGTGGATCAGGTCTGTGGCACTGCTTGAGCTGGCCACTGAAAGTTACATGTCTGTTGGCTACAGCTAGGTAAACTTTCAGCCTAGGCTCATAAATGGCCCAGGGCATATAGCCTACTAGTTTACTATGACCATACATGCTGTAGATGATATCCAACCCTGCAAATACAATCAACCTAGCCATTGTCCCATGTGTTTCACATGTGCAACACAGGTAATACATGGCAGGATGCTATACTGCTGTACCGTGCCATGTAGATGTATATGGCAAAACACATTCATGTAAAACTTTCCATGAGCAAGTCTGCAGGGTAACAGGTCATGTCCCTTAAGGCTGTGTATGCCTATATATGTGACATTTAAACAGCATTAAGGTCTCTTGCATTAATGTGAACACATCCGGGCATGTGCTGATAGGTAAAGACACCAGTACAGGCAAACAGACATGCCCACATCAAGACAACATCCACATGGAGTATGAGCAATGTCATCACTTGACACACACATATATGGTGATAACATCAAATCACCAGTAAGTGTCAAATGTGTGTGAGTTAAACATGTCAGTGGTGTTAGTGTCATGCAGATTTGCAAAGACATATTTGTAATCATAATAAATGTGATACACATGTAAGTGCAGCTGCACTTCTGTATGTCTCTGTGAATTACTGTGACCTGTCTCCATCATTATGACTTCCAGATATGCCATATGCCTGGCTGCCACCATACACCCGCATGGAGGATGAGGACCTCATTCCCTACCTCCTTGACAATCATGAAACAGTCTTTAGCCATGTGCCACAGGATGCACAGCACCGGGATGCCCAGTGAGAGGAACTTCGCAGGAGGGTAAATTATGTTGGTGGCCACAATCGCACCTATCAGCAGGTGAGCTGACACTGCACTGGCCTCATTAGATGGGCGAAACAGAGTGCAACTGCAATCACCAGGGAACAAGCTGCAAAAGGTGGGGGCCACTCACCCAGCCCCCACTCACACATACTGAGGAGCTACTGGCCAACCTGGGGACACCTGCAGAACCCCATCCACAAGCTTTAGCTGGTCTTGTGGAGGTGGGTGTCTCACAACCACTGAGCCAGGAGTTGCCTGGTAAGTCACTTCTGCACATATAACACAACTATATTTAATATAGTTACATGTGTTACTGTACAATATTTAATGTAATATTATATGCAAGGCATGTATGCACACATGCCACATACTATAGTTTGCTACTCTATGTATGCACAGATGTGCATACTCCATAGTATAGTCTATTGTACTGGCTTATGTGCTAACATGCACATTGCACCCTGTAGCTATCACACGGGTGTGGATAATGATCTTACTGCTGTGACACTCCTATTTAGGTACCTCTGGCATTTCACATCGAGAACAGCCTATTGCTGGTGAGAATATTATTATTTATCAAGCTTGATAATGCACAGATCATATTAATTGCATGCTATCTGCCATGTGGCCATTTAACACATGTACACATAATGTATGGTGGTTCTGTTAATATATACAGGTCAGACCTGCAATGCATCACAGTGGTTACCCATGTGGAATAATTGAAGGCTATATGAAACACCTACACTAAACATTACAAACTGTCATTGCCAGATGTGTGGACAGCTATAAATACAATGGTGAAGGTGTGGTTCACTGTAGGGACATGTACTACAGATCAGCATTACATATGTGGGGAATAGAAACAGTACTATACAGAGAGCATATGTGTGCACGCACTCTAAATGTTTTGGAGCTGGAGTATGACCAGCCCACAGGATTCACCCTTGTGGATTATACCCTTGCTATGAATGTCACACAATGGCATGTGCCATCTGACATATCCATGACATTTTGTGTGCTGACTGCAACACTAGTTAACTATCCTGAAAAACATGATATCTCACATCCCAAACATACCACCCTTTGTCTGCATAACTCTGTCCTCAGTGGAGCATATGACATCTATGAGTGTATGTCATATGGGACAACACTGACATGTGAAATAGCTGCCCATCACAACCATTGGACAAAACATGTTTACACATGGCAATGGAGGATGGCCAGAGACATGAAGTAACCCACACAGTAGAAGTGATGTACATGTGTGTACACCCTGTTGTACATTGGCTTGACACAATACAAATATGGCCTTTGTGTAATGGTGATATTGCAGATGTGACACACTAAACATCATACAAGCCTGTGCATAGCCTGTGTAGGCATGACATCAAACAACCACATAACATGTCTTGAACATCTTGAATGTGTCACAGCATGAATGCTTTCACCTATACAGTATCCAAATACATACATGTGTTGCACAACATACACATACAACCACATCAGGCCACAGATACAGTACATTCACCTTGCTGGTGTCAGACATCACTGTCATGGTTGCTCCTCATGTGTGTGAGGTACACAGATGGCATGTGGAACATGGGGTATTGCTACGTTAGCCATGTCAGGGCATAGTTGCCAGGCATCAGCAATATGGTTGCAGATGTGCAGGGGTGTTATCTGTATACCCTTCAGTGATCTGTGTCACACATTCCACATTAGGGTTTAGTGTGTATACACCTCAGTGACGTAGGTCACATTCCACATTAGATATGTATTGTATCTGAGCACAGTCATGGCTATGATTTGTGTCAGTAACTCACACTGTATAGCAATAGTGAAGCCACATGATTCCCTGCAATGGCTATGCTCATCAGCTCAATGTGCAGTATGTCACTGTATATCTGTAGGGCGGACTGACAATATTGCGTCAGCTGAAGGTCCATGTTAGTATAACACTTCCCTGCATTGGGACACCATTTCCTCACTGTATATTTGAAAGGACACCATTGTGTTAAACATGTATGCATGTCATTCAGCACTTCAGTAGAAGACATATCATATTACATGTGATTGGCAAGGTCATATGCCACACACCAGGCTGGTGTACTGTTAACCTATGCTGGTCTGTGGCACCATTGCAAAGAAGGAACAGCCATGTCAAACATGTGTGTACAGCCACATGCACATTGTCTGTAGACTCAGCTCAGGGGTAAGAAGAATAATGTTGAACAGACATGTACTGCTTTGGGGGAGATATGCAAGCTAGGGCTCAGGCAAACATAGTATTCACTCAACATACCCTTCTGCTCATGTCTTCCTCACACATAGGGGCAGTGGCCAACATAAAGCATCAGTGGCAGATGTACACAGGTCAGCAATGGTCTGTTAAAATGTGGGGTATGTTGAACATAACATGGCAGTGCGGTGCAACGGTGCATAGTGCATGCATTGTGTTGCAGGTTTTGGGCATAACCTACTAACACAAATGGTGCAACACAGAGATGCATGCTAACTACTACTATAATTGTGTAAGGTGCATGCCTTCTGCTATAACACATGTATGCTGATGTGTGCAACTCAGAGATTTATGATAACTACCACTATAATTGTCTAAGCTGAATGTCTTCTGCCATATCACATGCATGTTGCATACCATTGGGTGCTATACCATGTGTCTGTGTCTGTCTGTGTCTGTCTGTGTCTGTCTGTCTGTGTTTGTCTGTGTCTGTCTGTCAGTGTCTGTCTATGTCTGCGTCTGTCTGTGTATGTGTCTGTCTGTGTGTGTCTGTGCCTGCCTGTCTGTGTGTGTGCTTCTGTCTGTGTGTATCTGTCTGTGTCTGTCTGTCTGTGTGTGTCTGTACTGTGATGTATAACTTGTAATGTACAGTTCTTGTCTGCCCACTCATAGGTTTTGATGTAGGTGTGTTGACCTCCTGTGGTCCACCTGATATTAGTGTCCCCACAGACTCTACAGTGGTGATGAAAGTATGATTGAGGCACAGGCAGGGTTGTTAGGGGCTGAATCTGTGCCATTGGTTGCCATTCCACCTGTATCCCCCTCATCCCCACACACAGTTCTCATGCTTACACATACCCCATCACCAGTGGCCATAGTGGAAGGACAGTTGGTGGGTGGTAGCATAGAACAGGAATGTGTGGAGACTATAGAAGTGTGCCTGCACACTGTGATCCTAGCCAACTGACTGGTGATGTCCCACACAGGCATGTGCCCAGGGCTGCTCGTAGGAGGACTTCTGGCTGACATGCCCCTGCAAGAAACAGCACATCAGCTGGTGTCACCAGGCACATGTTTCAGGCTGTAATGGAGGCACAGGCACATGTTGAATGGCACAACAGAGAAGGTCTGTGGCTTCAGAGGGCTGCTGTCCGTTCTTTAACTGACAACATCCAAGCAATTGCAAATGCTCACCATCATCTTGCAGATGTTTTGGATAGATGATTGGGTGACATGGTGGGAGTCCTTGACCGTGGTATGTCAATCCTCGAGCGTGGAATGTCTGTGCTAGAACATCTGCCAGGACTGAGGTATCAGGCACATGGACATAGGCCAGCTAAATAACCTGTTGAAGGTCTACGTGAACATGCTACTTCACATGCCCGCTCCCATAGTGGCAGTAGCAGCAGCAGTGCAGCTGGTGCTGTGCTGTCCATCCAACAATGAAATACCTGCACGTATGGCTGGTGCATGGCTTTACCATGTAAACAGCAAAAAGAAAAGAGAAAAAAAGCCAGCACCCAAAATCCTCATGTAGCCTATTTGACAAAAAACTTTATTCCATGACCAAAAAGGTCAAAAAACTTTATTCCATCACGACCAGTATGGTTATACCTGTTTCGGCAAAAGCCTTCTTCAGCAACCATACATAAAGAAGTAAAAAAACACTTGATCATTTGCATAACCTTTATCCTTCATTTGCATATGTTTATATAAGGAACTCGATTCTTTCTTATTTTTAATGTCACTTAGATGTTCACCAACCCTTATTTTAAATGGTCGGGAAGTTTGCCCCACATAAAATGCCTGACAGCTACATTGGGCTAAATAGATAACCCAGCTGGTACTACAATTAGTTAAAAATGAAACATTATAAACGTGGAGAATTATGAGAAGTGAAACTGTCTGACTTTAACACTCTTGGACAATAAGAACAATGGCCACATGGATAGCAGCCTAATGTCAGTTGTCCAGTTATTGTAGTTTGTTTAGTTAAATTGGGAAGATGATCATACACCCTTTTATAATGACTGAATAAGGATCCCAATGACCGCCCCTTCTAACTATGTTCAAACCCCAGACAAAGATCACAAATGTGAATAAATATATAGGCCGGTTGGACTATATGTCAAACTAATGTGAATTTGTCCACTAAAATATCACCTAATGCAGAGCCTGCAACCATATACTCAATATTTGTTATAAAAAACAAATAAACAATGAAAGCATGCTATACACAAACCCCAATGCTTGATTGTATGAGGAAAATCCTACATTGAACAATAGATAATCTATTGCCCACATTAACATATATAATCCCAAATGGTCGGGACATATAACATAAGTATAATATGAAACATGAAAATGTTAGGTTTATAACACATAATATACAGACCCAAAATCCAGCTTATGCAAACTCATGAGCGCTGATATCAACCCCTCAGATAGAAACATAGTAGACCCTGAAAAATTGGGAGCCTATGACATACACCACAATGTATTTATCCCAAAGTTGGATAAAACCTACGTATCAAGTGCACAATCATGAACTGGATAATGTACTGAACATATATAAAATGTTATATGATGTCCCAACCTTCATTTGAATAAATCAAAAATCTGACCCTTGAAGTAAAATGCCACCAGAGAAAAATCTATAGGTTGAGCTGAAAAAATTGACTCAGTGATCTCAAAAAAGCCTCCGTATAGAACATACAGTCTCAAACCATAAATATGTAAGTATCCCAAAGTGTACAAACCCTAATAATAAATACATGTAACAAAAATAAAACATGAAATATAAAAATAATACATTTGTAACACACAATAAAAATCCCAAAGTCCAGTTTGTACAGACTCTTGAGTGCTGATGACAATCCCTCAGATACAAATATAATAGGCCTCAAAAATTTTTTAAAGAACCCGCAATATGTGCATCCAAACAGAAAAGGCACTCCAAAGGAATAAACAAGACCCCTGTTTTTAATACACAATCGCAAACTGAATATTGCTTTGAATATGTATGAAAAAATATTCTATGTCCCAATCATCATCCAATAGACCCAGTCTGGCCCTTGAGATGAAACACCACCAAGAAAGAATCTTTAGCTTAAACTGAAGCAAAGTTTGTCACTCAGTAATTGAAACAGAGCTGTCGTATGAAACACCCAGTTCCAAACCAAAGAAATTATAGAAAAAAGTGTTCAATGTCCCGGACCATAGTTAAAAAAAAAAAATTCTGCGCTGGAATGAAACATTAATGAAACCAATGTTCTGATTCAATTTATGATATCTATGTCCACTTCACCATAACCAGTTTGAATAATTTCCCAAAAACCAAAATATCCATTATAGTATTGAAACCAATACTTCTGAAAAAATGCTTCTAATCACATCAATCCAAGTGACTCCTATTCAAAAAATGAAAATGCAGTACCTGTTGAGCTGCTCGGCAAAGAAAGTTGGCCAAATATTAAACTTTAAGTGACAAAAATTCTATCTGAAAATACATAAAAACATAGAGCCTCTCAATCTTATGGTAGTTTCTATTCCTGTATCCAACCAAGTGAAATTTAAATGAAAACGCTACAAACTGCATGGAACTGCAGACAGAGTATGGCCACACCAGAAACGCCATCAGCAGGAAACAGTAGAAACCAAGCAACAATGAAATACCTGCAAGTATGGCTGGTGCACAGCTGTACCATGTAAACAGCAAAAAGAAAAAAAGCCAGCACCCAAAATCCTCATGTAGCCTATTTGACAAAAACCTTTATTCCATGACCAATAAGGTCAAAAAACTTTATTCCATGATGACCAGTATGGTTATACCAGTTTTGGCAAAAGCCTTCTTCAGCAACCACAAATAAAGAAGTTAAAAAACACTTGATCATTTGCATATCCTTTATATGCAATCTAATTGCGCCCTCTAGTGTATGAAAAATACTACCATATTAATACAGATTATTCGAGTTCCTTATATAAACATATGCTTAAACACTCAACGGGATCTTTCAGTTTCATGGTCATTGACTGTATTAGGTTTAAGAATAATGAGGCTCATGTATTACACAAATTGTTAACAAACAAAGAAAAAATGTGGATAATTAAATTGGGAGCCTTGTTTTCACCTGAGTTGAATGACCAATTCTGAATACATTTTATAAGATATTGTAAATTTTGTAGTGGAACATTGTTCCATATTTTTGTATAGGTAGTTATTTTTGAGATATGAATGCATTTTCTCATATAGTTCATATCTGTATTAATATGGTAGTATTTTGCATACACTAGAGGGCGCTATTAGATTACATATAAAGGATATGCAAATGATCAAGTGTTTTTTTACTTCTTTATGTGTGGTTGCTGAAGAAGGCTTTTGCCGAAACCAGTATAACCATACTGGTCATCATGGAATAAAGTTTTATGTCAAATAGGCTACATGAGGATTTTGGGTGCTGGCTTTTTTTCTTTTTTTTCTTTTCTCTTTTTGCTGTGCTGTCCATACCAGGACACAGCAGGTCACGTGCACCTGGTCCTGGACAGTCCCAACAGGGACACGGTTCCACTGGACATGTATCATCAGACAGTACCCAATCTGGACCTCTGCCTGGTAGTGGTCGTGCAACCCCTGGCAGGCGCAGTTCACATGGCCATGACCAGACATCGTGAACTGGAAAACCTGCCCTGTACAGTCTGCAGCTGTCAATAATACTCCTGTGTAGGCCAGCCACATGCCAGACCTTTGTGTATACATGCACACACACACCAGAAACAAATGTAGGGCACCTCAACACACACACACGCATAACATACACACATGCCCAATGAGATAAAAGGCCCTAACCCACACACATGTCATCCAATGGTGCAGCCTAGGCCTCTGGCAAACATTATCACCCTGTTCATATGATGATGCCTTCGCCACATCCCTGTCATCCACAGCATTGGTGCAGGGACATGCTCATATGGTCTGATGAACAGGGTGAACATACTAGGAAGACAGTTGTAGATTGCCATTGTTGAGTAGTGTTGACAGGCAGCAGACATACCATGTACTACAGTTTTAGAATGCATTTTGTACTTTTGACACTATGTATCATATGTAACAACAGTAACTGCATGTTAATCTTGATGTTCTTACTTCCTCTTCCAGGTGTAATTGCATGTGCTGTGGGATGTCAGTGTTTGCTGTTAGTGTCCCATATGTAAATGTAGACTACTCACAGGTCTGTATGACAACACTGGCATGCACTTTGTAGCTTCCACATCACAGTTACAATCTCCCAAGTTTCAATTATGTTTACTGATCTAATGATCCAAGAGCATGATAGCTGTGTAGTAAGCTACTGTGGCCATAGCCGTCACATCCATAGTGGGTGACATCACAGGTATAGTTACCTGGAGCGGGCAGGAGGTAAAAGAGTGGTTTAGCAGATGACAAGGGTAAAGGCCAGTGGAACATGTGGTTTCTCTTTGGGAAGCAGTAATACCCACTCTCATGACAGGATGCAAACACACATACAGGGATTCACAGACACAGTAACACATAATCTGACACACACACAGTTGCCAGTGTTGGGATGAGAACCCCTGCCTATGTGCAAATCATCATTATAGTACTACACAATTACAAGATGCACCACAGAAATTACACATGTACTGGTAGTCAAAATGGCCTAAGATCGAGGACATCAACAGGGATACTAGATTGCGGTACGTGTATGGGGGGGGGTTCATCAGTAGACTATGGAATAACAAGCCTTAGAATGCCTTTCTAAGATTGATGACATCAACAGGGATACTAGATTGCATTGAGTGGATGGGGGAGGGGGTCTTATCATTTCACTATGGTAAATTAAAGCCTCACTCCAGGGACCAGACAGACACACACACACACACACACACACACACACACACACACACACACACACACACACACACACTGTGGCATTCACAAATATATACACCTATGTCACACACATACAGACACTTGACATGTTTGAGATTCAACCCCCTGCCTATGTCTTGCTTTCTACTCTTCACTCTGTACAAATGTCTACAACAGTGTACAGGAGAGTGAAAAACATTTGGGATGTATTCCCCACCATACATGACATATATGGACACACACATACACCCACACATGCCAGTACTGTCAATCAAACACCTGTCTATCTCATGACAGGTATTACAGAGTTACAGCACTATTGCACATGCTACAAAACATACTGACTCTTTCCTTTGCCAACTGTGCTGATATATGCACAATATATGCACAGGGGAGGTGTTACTGTTACAGGTCTCAAGAGGTTTGCTTTCAGTGTCACCCTTACTGCATTTTATGTTGTGTGTCTTCCCCTTCAATTAACAAAACCATAGCTTAGCAGTTAAACAGGTTATTGTAGGAATGGTTGTAACACATCTGTGAGCTGTCCTCAGTAATCATTCATCTGCAAAGTAACCCCACTACTTAGTAGTCATGTCCAAACATCTGTCCATAACTAAAGTACAGCTTACTGTACTTTGAACATGTTGCCATATACACTTGGCAACGTTGAGGCTGCATTGCAACTGCATGATGTACTAAGACAACAGCCACCTTCAAACATCAGACACTGCACACACATGGAATCTAAACACACATCAATACATGTACACATATGCAGTCTCCATCAGTAAGTGGACTAGCAGGTCAAGAGGATACATTCCACACCTTCTCCACACCATGTGTGATACCTAGCTGACTATTACACCATAATGGATGTTGCATTCATGTATTGGTAGGACACACAACCACCTTCACTGAGTAGCTAAGTGTACATTTATGCCAACAGCACATATCAGCAAGACCCACACACAACAATATTCCATGTCATGATCCCACAAACTGTTAGTTGACAGTTCCACTGTGAAGCCAGGGCACTGTAATGGTCAACAGTGAGCACATCTTATTTGTCACACACACATTATATCTGCCACACA
The DNA here is from genome assembly GCF_019279795.1 of Protopterus annectens. Classification (NCBI taxonomy): domain Eukaryota; kingdom Metazoa; phylum Chordata; order Ceratodontiformes; family Protopteridae; genus Protopterus; species Protopterus annectens. The sequence continues at coordinate 1,302,774,872 of NC_056731.1, forward strand.
TACACCTCATGATTACTGGAAGTGTGCCAGCAATGTGCTCTCTTTGAGCTAGGCATTACACTTGTTCAAGTATGTGTGAGATCTGTGGCTTATAAACATCTCACCCCTCTATCTATTGTGATAATAAGGTTAATGTCAAGACAGCACACAGCATGCATGTCTTGCAATTGTTAACTTGGGGTATATGTAGGAGCTGTGGGTCACACATGGCTGTACATGTCATGGACATATCACCTGTAACTACTCAGGAACACACAGATCATCACTGTATTTCCCTGAGTCTTTCAATACAGGCCATGTGTGTAGGTCCTATGATCCTGTTATGTGGGTATGTTTGTAGGCATTGTATTTGGTGGGCATGTCTAATGACATACATGCCACATGGATTGTTGTATGATATGATAGGTGTCATGGGTGACCAGTTGAGAGGGAATATTACCTCTGTCAACATAGATATCAAACCTTATGTACTGTTAGCATTCAGCAGCCATGGATCTATCTTCCATGTGCAGGTGTGTAATGTATGTAGCCACCTGTATGTACAAATGACAACAACAGCTATGGTATTTTCATGTATGTTGTATGAGTTTGGGATGAGCATACCCAGGGTAGTTACAACTAGGTCATATCCAACCATGAGGGTGTTGTTTACTGGTGTACAGCAACAGACAACTGTGTTAATTCTTACAACATCCGAGGGAACCTGGTATGTGTATAACTGACCTGGTTACAAACAGTGGTACTATTGGATTGCATAACACATTTTGCAACTGTGTCAGTACATGGGTTCTTTGCACAGTTGATGTAGGGCTAGGTACAGTCCACCAGTCGAAGGTTATTTGGTGTTGTACCATAATATTTCATAACACATTTATGGATGTGTGTTGGTAGTCTGAGGACATGGTGGTGGATGTATATGAGGATATAACCTAGAATGCAGCTTTTATCACTGTCACCTGTATCTGACTCATCTGTGATGAATTATGTTGGAGTAGTGGTCTTTACTTGTGAGTAGCCTTTATGAATATTTGGACACCACCACCTGGAGTGGTCCATACCAGTGTTATGGCCCACATGTCTGGATCTGAGTTATATGGTCATAGTGCTATTGTGCACTACAGAGCCTTCAGCCAGGTGTTCCTCACATCACAGATTTCAGTATTCACCATTGTAGGTTCTACATTGAGCTAATGGATTATGAAAGCCACACATCTAGCACTGGTTAGCATAAGCATCCAATGCAATTGTCTTGTAGGTGTCAGGGTGTTACTTCTGTGTTTAGGACATTTGCCTTGGAATGGCACTATATGGGTAAATGCAACCTAGGTATTATCCACATTCCCTTGAATCATGGATGCATGTGATCTGTGACAAAGGCTTGTCTTCTTTCAGTCATGTCATCCCAGAATGACAGACACTGGACAACCTCATAATTACAGCAGGACATTGGCTCATTGTTTTGGTCAAGCAGTTGCCACTCATACCATGACATCACTGTGAGTGGCAGTATTGTGTCTGGTATCAAATGCTACATCTAAGGTTACGGAGAGCAGCAGACATTGTGTAGATAACCATTGTCAGCTAAACTTAGTGGAGCGGTCCTGCTAATAATGACAACTACTAACACAGCCGGGAGAGGTCATCTTGACACCTGCACCTCAGTACCATTAGACAATGGTGTTCACATACTATGCTTGCACATGCCACTGTTCCAACTATAATGCCACTGTCCACAACCTGATATCAATGTATACCTTTCAGGGCAGCAATGCGTGTGACACATGCTGTACTTTGCATCCACCTCTGTGTCCCAGTTAACCAACTGTCTGTCACTTCCACAAATGCATGATTGTGTATACTTCACTCACACACACACACACGTATATATATATATATATATATATATATATATAGAGAGAGAGCAGTACTTCATTTACATGTATGCATGTGTATTACGCAGCACAGATGCAGATATATCATTTACAGGCCACATAGAGGTATCTGGTAGTAAACCTGTATGATGTGCATATATACTGACAGTTAAGATGTACATAGCTGTAAATATCTGGGTTTACAACAGGAGTCCATTACAATGTGTTCTGTACATCTAAGTGTATCAGAATGCCCACTGTGGCCTTCTGTGGTTAGAATCAGAGTGCATCCCAAACAGCCCTGTGCTACTAAGTGTATGAGCATACCCATTGCAACCTTGTATAATTGGAGTCAATGCATCCAAACAAGTCCTGTGACTCTATGTGTATGAGAATGACTACTGTAACCCTGTATAGTGATAGTAGTTGTCCATTCCACAGATGGGCATGCTCCAGTTCAGGGCTTGTGCTACAACTATATCTCTCAGGCCTACCTATGTCTTACCTGCAGATGACGTGTCTTATTTCTGCATACAGGTTGTAATAGACTCCTACTTTAAACACACAGGTTTACAGCTATGTACATCTTAACTGTCAGTATCCCTGTTGATTTCCTCAATCTTAGAAGGGCATTCTGACTGCCTTGAAATGTGTAACCTCTGTGACACATCTCATAACTGTGTAGCACTGTGATAGTGATCTGTAGAAAGGCAGGAGTTCTGATCCCACCACTGGCAACTGTGTGTATGTCAGCAAATGCCTGAGTGTGTGTGTGTATTTGTGTCTGCATTCTGTCATGACAGTGGGTTTTACTGCTTTCCAAAGAGAAACCACATTTTGCACTGACCTTTATCCTTGTCATCTGCTAAACCACCCTTTCCCCCTACCCACTGCAAGTAATCAGTCCTGTGATGTCACCCAGCTCAGAAGCAGAATCAGATCAATTGTAATTGTATGGGTTCTATGGCACATACCCCAACTGCATACCACTGTACTAGTTACCTTTACATAGGCATGACTTGTAAGCACAATACTGGTAAGTGTATGTGTGTGTGTGTGTGTGTGTGACTACCCTGTAGCCAGGCATACACATGTGTTATGTCTTTTAACATGCTGCACACCATGTTAGTCATCTGTGGTGAGAGGAGTCTACAATTTTTTACATAGATAGGAATAGAAAAGAATAGAGAGTCAAGAATGACTACTGTTGGGTATGTTATTTTTCTGTGCCACTGTTGAGCAGTGACACTGAAGGGGTTCCTAGGGTGTATTTCCATACCCATCATTCCCCCACCCAAACTCCACAATCCCCGGGGTGTATTTCTTTAGCCATCATTCCACACCCCAAACTCCACATACACAACAACCATCCCTTCTCTTGTGAACTGATTAAGATTTAAATGTTATAATAGAAGAGTTGGCTCTGTTTTGTGTACACATCAATTCCTTTGGAACCCTTCTGTGTCTCAAAGAGTGTTCAGACATGTTTATATATATGGATATAGCTGTGTCTGTGTATATGCATATATACATATGTGTGTACACATCCCATAAGTGCATATATGTATTTAGTATTTATTTATAACAGTTGTAGATATGTAGACTTGTCTATGTTGTTTCACAAAGTACAGTACATTCAAGGGTACTGTACATATGTACACAAAGTGACTGTCCCATTTGTTTTCAGTACTGTAGAACATCTATAGTAAAATGCGTATTATAAAAACCATGAAACATGTATACAACCAAGATGGCTTAGTGGTAGGTCCAGTGACCATGGTGTGCATGGTCCAGGATTCAAGACCTGCAAAGGTTGTTAATAATGTAATTTAGGACTGAATAAGGCGCTTTTAAGCAGTTGTACGTGGGGTGTAAATGTGTTTTTGCAACAGTAAGCAATGGGTACACACAGTTAAAAGACATGTACAACTCGCAGTAAACTTGAAATGGACTTCTTTGGTAATCTTGCTGATGTCATTTATTGTGAAACACACCTTTGGGGAAGAAGTACTTCAGTAATGTCTGTGTCACGTACTATAACTGTGTACTGCTGTGTTGTAATAAACTAGTTAGGTAGGGGTTTAAATACCAGATATGACAAGTGTGTGAGTGTGTGTATGTGGCTTGCATCCTCTGTAGTGGTGGTTGTAAGTGTGTCAAACCTGTGGGCAATATGGAGGGGGGTTTTCATATATTTTATGTTGGCCATACTCTATATCACAATGTCCACCTTACAGGGATAACAGATGTACATTAGCTGTGAGGCTGGGGTGCAAAGCCATACCCATACATGTGACATCAAGGCCAGCCAATCACAGTTAGTAACCTAGATATTACCCAAAGCACACACTCAACCCATGTGTCATATGCACACACATGCCTAGGCAACAGCCAATATGTGGGTAGTAGACTGCATATTGGCCACAGATAGTAATTATGTAGTGATAGCAGTGAGCTACAGATGGCATATCAGCCTGGTCATTGGTCCAATGTGCACATACATGCACACAGTGCACCTCCACCATGTTCCCCAATAGACACCTGCACCACCTATAGTGCCTTCACATGTGACTCACAACGGACATACCACGCCTGACAATATGCTTACAACTGCTTTACAGTGCCTTGATAACTCTGTATCCATCAGCCCTTGTCCTGCCTAGCAACAAAATAAACAACTTCTGCTAGGCTTGAACCCAGGGCCACACACACCATAGCCAAAGTGATTTGCCTCTAAACCACCTCTAATATGCATAACACTGCTGTATTCACAAACATATCATCCGGCCCAGTCATTCAACAGTACAGAGTATGCATTCTAACATGCAGATGTATGTGTGTACGAAAATATATTAATGTCTACACAGATACAAATGTATGTATGTATGTATGTGTATATATATATATATATATATATCCACATATGTGTAAGCAGATATTTATATCTATATTGGTATATACGGACATACATCTGTAGATAAGGCGGGAACAAAGCAGAAATATATATGTCCACATGTAGCATGAATGGGGATGACAGGCACAAACAACATATGTCATGCATGAATAGGTATTCCCCCCACAGCAAAACATGTCTGACCTGCAAAACACTACCAACTGTTTCAGTTCCCATAACTAGGACCTTACACAACAAGGCCACAGGATGTTAACAGTACCCCATCTCACCTGTATGATGTCAGGCTGGTATCAGTAACATATCATGCAGTACAGTCCAGGCTCATAATGACTCCCATTTTGCAGTCATCTGTTACCTTTGTTAGCCAGAGTCCCGTACTGTTGACCTGCACTACAGAGATGTAGAATTCAAACAACAGTGGTCTCAGGACTGAACCCTGAGGTACTCCACCTGTCACTTGTCTGGGGATGTATTTGGAGACAGTTACACCTACAGTTTGGGATTTGTCAGTAAGCCATGTGGCATACCATCGAGTGGCATAGGGATGTATGGCCGGATTAGTGTGTTAATCTATGTTTCCAGACTGATATATGGTACTGAAGGGCTTGTAGAGGTCCACATAGGCGTTGTGGACTGCCTTACCCTCTTCAACAGCTATGCAGACTGAGTCAAAGCAGACAATCCATTTTGAGAGGCAAGACTGGGTCTCCATGAGCCCAATCTGTGTTGGGTCCAGTGTTTGAGGGTTGCCAATGTCTGTGTTCCAAACTTCCCAAATAATGTATTCTATAGCCATGCAGATTAGGCTCGTCACACTGATGTGACATTAGTTCCAGGGATCCAAGGTGGATCTCCACTTGTGGAGTGGGATAACTGCACCTGTGAGCCACTGAGTGGGCACCAGGCCTGATGTGAGGTTAAGATTACACATGACAGTCTGGTCCCATGGATGATGTATTCTTAGCTGTGGATAGTGCAGTTTATGCCTGTGTGGCCATGATTACTGGCTAATGGAACTCAGTTCATATTGTCATTGGCCCTTTTGGGGGTGAGAGAGGGTGACTGTGGCACTAAACCAATCCGTCAGGATATTGGCACAATCCGTTGTAGCAATATATGCAAAGCCATTCTGTCATAGCTCAGAGCACGTTTCAGCATTGCCTGTTAGATTCAGGACATAACTATAGAATGGTGTGTGGTTGTCTGTGGAATCTGTGGTGATTTTAGTTACATAATTTGGAGGATTCCATGGGGGATCTCAACATCTTACTGTGGCTGGTAAGGGAGTTGTTTGCATCCTTGGAGTATCATTTTTGCTTCAGCAGTGTCTACCTTCTGTTGTATACTCTATTAATGACAGGAGACCACCAGAGTGGTTTGGTTATTTGGGAGGTGAGCATTGTGGTTGCATGTGGGATGTCAGGAATCATGCACAAGTGGATGTGCTCATATAGTGCTTTAAAACATGATTCATCTGTAGAACTGTCAGCTCCTGTCTCCATGGGTGTCACAAACATTGTCACTTCTGCCTTGTGTAGCATTAAGCTAGCTTTGGGGAGGTCTTTTATGGACAACTGTATATACATTCCTTTCACATGTTCACTTTGATTAGCCTATACTATGATTACTGTGGTGAAACCTCAGTCTCATGTACTGTTATGTTGGCTTAGTGGCTAGTTACTGTGAGTATAATGTACAGTGTCCTGGGTTCATGACCTGCAAAGGTGGGGTATTTTTGTCTGGACAGGACAGCGATTAATGCATACAGACTAATTGTGGAAATTAGGTTAGTCACACTTAATACAATTCAAATGTCCTACATTGGCAATCATGCTGATGTCAATCACTGGGGAGTACACCTTTGGGGAAAAGAGTATTCCAGCAATCTATTTGGTGCATGCTATAACAGTGTAATGCTGTAGTGTGATATAGAACTCTGGTATGGGTTCTAGCCTCACTCATGGGAGTTGTGGATTCATTGGTGTCTGCTCCTATGCCTGTGTAGAGAGTGCTGCATGTCTGGCTAGTCACACTCACTATGATTCATTGGCGCTACTTTGGCAATCCTGCTGATGTCACCCACCTAGAAATGCACCTTTGGGACTGCTGTATCCTAGTAATCTCCGTAGTGCATGCTGTAGTGTGATAAACTAGTTTGGTAGGTGTTCTAATCCCAGACGTGCCAACTGTGAGTGTCTGTTTGCCTGAGAAGGAAACAATGCTTTTTGGAGTACTCACACTCCTTACAATTCATATACTCAACTTTGGCAAGGCTGCTAATGTCATCTACCTAGAAATACACCTCTGGGACTGCTGTAACCCAGTAAACTCTGTAGCATGTCAGGTAACTGCTTACTGCTGGAGTGTGATTTAGAACTGTGGTAGGGTTCCATCCACAACCATGGAAGTTATGTATGTTTTGTGTGTGTTTCAGTGTCTATGTAGGGAGCAATGCATTATAGCCTACTCACTCGTAGGACATTTACTATGCCCTACTTTGGTAATCCTGCTGATGTCATTCCTTGTCAAATACACCTTTGGGGAATGAGTTCTCTAGTAATCCCTGTGGTGCGTCCTATAACATCTCCCTGCAGTAGTGGGATATAGATCTTGGTCATGGGTTCTATATCCACACATGTCAGTTGTGGATGTTTTTTGAGCAATGCATTTGTGGCTACTCGCAGTAAATTTGAAATTCCCTACTTTGGTAAACCTGCTGATCTCATTCTTTGTGAAATACACATTTGGGGATGGGGTAGCCCAATAATCTCCGAAGCACATGCTATAATGGTGTAATGGTGTAGTGTGATAAACTAGTTAGGTAGGAGCTCTATTCCGAGACATGGCAGGTGCGTGTGTGTATGTTTGTCAGTCATATACTGTGTGGAGGTGGCTGTGAGTATCTAACCATTGGACATGTTGAGGAGCAGGTGTTGTAGTTTTTCTATATGGTGGCCATATTGCATGTCACAATGTCCACCTCACTAGGATTACAGATTTAAATCAGCTAAGAGATGGGTCACCAAGCCATACACCTACATCTGTCAAAAGGCCTGGTGAACAAAGTAAGCAACCCTACTATTACCCAGAATACGGTCTGAACCCATGTGTTATACACAAACACACTTGTCTAACAAACCTGCTATGTTGCTAGTATATTGCACATTGTTGACAGATAGTAAGAATGGTGTGATTGCAGTGGGCTGCAGAGGGCTTTGCACCCTGTCCACCAGTACAATAGGCACATAATTGCGGACAATGTGCCTTCACTATGTTCCTCACTGGACACCTGCAACATATGAGGTGCCATCAAATGTGATCCACAAAGGAAATACGATGCCTTACACACATGCCTTGTATGGACAGATGCCACTGACACCAGGGAATAGCTGTGTCATGCTATCAATGCAGGTGCAGGGTCTGCCTGCTGTCTATTAGCAGGTCCTGCCACACCAGGCCAGGATTGGCACATTTGATGATAACAGTCTGTATACATACCAACAACAAATTTCCAGGGAACCCGACACTTGAAATAACAGCACAGAACCAAATACAGTTCCCAGGGCGAACCACGATCCACGATAGTTTCACAAATAACTTCTTTATTGGAACACAAAAAGATGGTTGAGTGCTTTCATCTACCCAACGTAGTCTGTATACATAGCATGTGCCAAGCAAGCCAGGTACACTTAAACATGTAACTGTACATTAATGTGGGATGTGCACATCCCAGGCAAAGTCCATGTCAAGGACTATCAAACACAGACATGGAATGCATTTCAAAGCAATGGCCGCACACAATAGTAACCAGGATGACAGAACGGTTAATACAATACTCATCTGTGTGGGACATTGCAGACACTACACCCCTGAACCACACTGCAGACTATTGTCAGGTGGCCTGATGCCAAGGAATACCCCTCACCCAGCCTTGTACTGCCATCTTGCACAGCCATCCACTACACAGACATAGGTTCATAGGTTCATAGGTTCATACTAGGCTATCTGCCCGAGGGCATTTACAAGCCTAGCCCATAGTTTTGTGGCTTACGCCACCCCTTTAGTATGGGGAACTATACCCATTATTTTGCTGTGCCTCTGTTGAGCAGTGACACTGAGGTAATCCCTGGGGTATATCTGCGATCTCCCATCCATTGGTCAAGATTTCTCTTGAACAAGGCCAGCGAGGTGCTCTGCCTCACATATACCGGGATTTTATTCCACAGCATAGGGAGTCTTTGGGTGATGAATCTATCCCTCCAGCACGTCCTATTAATAGCCGTGTCGAGGTTTAAGTCTCCCGCCCTTGTGGCTCTGACGGATCTAGATTTTTGAGGTGAAGCATATTCATCAAATCTGGGTTTGACATGGCCTTGTATGTTAGGCAAAGGTCACCTCTGAGCAAGCGGTAGCGACTGAATAGAGCTGGAGTTCTTTCAGTCGGGCAGCATAGGACAGATGTTTGAGACCCTTTATCCTTTTGGTGAGGAACTTTGTGGCCTCTCCAGCTGCTGCAAGTGTCGGGTCAGATACATTCCGAATGGGGCATTGTACTCAATCATTGGTCTGATGAGTGATGAGTATAGGGAGACTATGACCTCCCTTGATCTAGATGAGAATCCCTTCATGATAAGGTGGGCAATGTAGAAGGTCTTCCTAACTACTTTAGCTACATGGGTGTCGAATGACAGACTACTATCAACCTGGGTCCCCAGGTCCCTGATAACTTCTTCTGTACTCAGTGGATTGCCACCTATTTGGTAGCTAGGGGTAACCTTGTTTTTCCGAAGGGTATGACTATGCATTTTTGGCATTTAACTTTAGGCCATGGCTCTGGCACCAGTTATCCGTTTCTGTGAGACCCTTCTGAAGGATATCTGTGTCAGATGTGTTTTCTACTATGGCGCCCAGTTTGCAGTCATCTGCAAACTTTGTCAGCCATAACCCTCCTGTGTTTGCTTGTACTTGGAAAAGTAGATGCCAAACAAGAGTGGGCCCAGGACTGAGCCCTGTGGTACACCACTTGTGACAGGCTTTGAGTCTGACATGGCGCCAGCAACTCTGACCCTGTGGGTTCTGTCACTCAGCCAGTTTGCAACCCATCTTGTGATGTATGGGTTAACATTTAAGCTGATGAGTTTTTCAATGATACCCGAGTGGGGTATTGTATCAAAGGCCTTCGCCAGATCGAGGTAGGCTGTATGGACTGCCTTTCCCTCATCAATGGCTTTGGTGACTGTTTCGAAAAAGTCAACCAAGTTTAGAAGGCATGATCTGCCTTTGACAAAGCCAAACTGGGATGGATCCAAAGTCTGCAAATTCCCTATGTCTTTATTTATGAGGTCCATTATGATCCTCTCCATGGCTTTGCAGATAAGGCTTGTCAAGCTAATGGGCCGGTAATTTCCACATGAAACAATGCACACATGCATGTCAGTACTGGCACCTTGTATCTGCATGTGGGGTATGATGTTCTCAACCACAGTCACACCCAGTATAACTTCCATTAGCATAATGACTGATGTCAGACACGTTCACATGCCTTAGCCCATAGAACTTCAGGATAACCCTTGTGATGCATGTAATACCTGTGCATTACTGTAGTTTGGCAAACTAAGTAGTTAGGAAGTTTATTGGTGAGCCTGCCAAAGTGTGCCAATGTGTCTGAGTCCCTTAGAAAGTGTGGCTGTGTTGACAATGACATCTGTTCATGTGGACAGCCATATGTGCTACACCTCATGTATGTCTACTATATCTTGGTTGCAGATGTCGCTCACCAGCACACATATGTGTTCTTACAGCACACCAACATGTCAGCTTTGTGGCACATGGAGTAACTGCATGCACTTGTAATAGTAATGGCTAGTCATTCAGGGGTATGAACCCCTGTACTAGTAGGTGTGTGACAGAAGATGCCTAAGTTTTAGTCTCCCAGCTCTTCTCTGATGTACTTTGCCTCTGTCTGTCCCTCCCACACACTTTCTGGTGGATGTGGAGATGTACACCTGCTCAGCAGCAACTTGTGTTTTGTAAGGGATGGTCATGATCAGGTGATGGCCTCTGTACCTATTGCAGTCCTCCTCTAGCTGATTGCATGTGAAACAGCTGTGGTGACATTCCCATAGCCAATTGCATGGAAACACAGTACAATATCTAGAGACATCATGTTGGTGTTTGCCCATGACAGTCGCTGTGAGTGGAAACTAGATCTGGTGTGTGGTAAACAGCATCACAGATGAAATCTGGATATTCCTCAAACAACATACGCTGTGGAAAAATGGCCTAAAGACAGGAGGGTGATGTGGCAGACATGACTACAGCATGTAAGTTTAGCTATGCTTTATTGAGACTACTGCCAGTTTAACAGGTTGTGTGTGGTAATGGCTAGTCTGCATGTTTTAATAACTGACAACACAGTGCTCTGTTTGTGAGGAAACCCCCATCTGTAGGGTCATCTGTGGACTGGTCAGTGTGTGTGGAACCATTTGTTTCTCGTGTTACTCACAGAACACACATCTGTGAACTGCAGAAGCATAGTGTGAGGATTGCAGTCAGTACACGGTGACAGTGATGAGAGTTACTGACATTGCATCCATGATTGGACATGTCACATGAAACAGTGGTATGACAGTCACTGTCTGAGGTTATCACAGTGACATGCCAATAATGGGCCACTGTTCATAGCTGCAGTCACAAGTCATCTACTCTTTGGACAGATGTCATGCAGTACATATGTATGTGTTATTCTCCCTCTGCAAATGTATGACATCTGTTGTCTTGGGTTAATGGTAATATCTATGCATGCTGTTCTAAGTAATCCTGAATGCTGTTGACTACTACTAAGCCTTATCTGTGTTAAAACTGCACCACCATGGGCTGTATGGGATTGGAGGTCTCAGTGGAACCACCTGTCCCACTTCAACTGGCCATAGCACTGGGCACCAGCATGTCTCGGGCCCAGCCTTGGACCTCCACATCTGTTGGCTCTACACCACCTTCGGGTGGAATCGCCACTGAGGATGGGGCTTGCCCCCCAGGAGCACGTCCAGACAGGAACATGTCAGCCATCGTATGGTCCAGGCCGTGGTGTGTAGGGATCTCAATAAGGGGTTTCAAGGCCAGCTACACCAGCTCGAGGGCAGAGTGGCACAATTAGAGGGTGAGCCTGCCACTCCTAGACAGCCCCCAGAACAGCCACCTTTGGGGCTGTGAAGGTGCAGTGGTGGCTGCCCATGGGTGGTAATTTCCTTCCCACTTTTTCCATTTGGGGGCTCATGGGCTTATGACTGCCAAACACCCCTCTCTGTCCAAGGTGTTTCCCCCCACGTGTCATATACTGCCCCTGTATTCTGTCTTATCTGTCTTGTCTGTCATCCTACCCAACCTATCCTCCACAAGCATACCTACTCTCCTTCCCCAACATCCCACTCTCACCTTATAAAAATGGAAACAAAAGGCCAATCTGTTCCCAGAACAACTTTTGCCCTATACATAGCTGTCCATTTCGCACACATGTCCACTGAACACATGTAACCTTTTTAATTTGCATCACAACTTACTACTGTTGTCCTCACCCCTATCTCAGGCACATGATCCTGGTATGCACCTGACTCCTAAAGGTTCCAGGCACACATGATGCAGATGATCCCAGTGGACATACCGGTCCCTATATGGTTACTCCATTTAACTTTTTAATGATGATGATGTTGCACAGCACCTTGCAAGAGTACTGTTCTCACATAATGATTGGACAGAAACTGTTTCACTAATGTAAATAAAATACTTAAAGTAATGTATTTGGGCAATGTACAAATGTTTGCGTGTATTAATGACACATGTATGTCTGAGGGAGTCCTGATATTACATAGGCTAACACCACTACATAATACAAGAGTTGCTGGTGTTTTCCTTTTCATTCTTTTTTAATGCTTTGTTGACACGTGGTTTGTTCTTGATATATCAATATATATCAATATCTATGTATGTAGATATATATGGGCATAAACACACACACATACATCTAAATAATGAAATAAATGTCCCATACTGTTGAATGACTGTGCTGGATGATATGTTTGTGATAACATCAGATGTCTGTATATCTGGCATGGCTTAGTGATAAATTACATTTGCTGTGGTGTGTAGGGTCCTGGTTTTGAGCCTTGCAGAGACCGTTTATTTTGTTGCTGGACAGAACAAGGGCCATTGGATACAGAGTGATTAAGGCACTTTTTAGCAGTTTTGAATGGGTGTACATGGGTTTGCACGACGGTAAGCAGTGGTTACTTTTGGTTACAGTTCCTTACACTCAGTTACCTTCTTGATTGCTTAACCTGTGTAGGCAGTGCTTACCCCCATGCAAACAAGCTGAAACCTGCTCACTGCTGCTTAAAAGTGCTTACTCCCGCTTACCCCACACTAATTTTTTTAAAAGAAAAGAAAAAAGGGGTGATAGGAAAGTGGTTGAAAATGGGCATGAAGAGGGAAAGACAGTAGGCAAAATAGGTAGGGATGTGCAGGAAGGGTGTAGGGAAGGTCCATAGCTGTCCATTTCTTCTACAGCAACGGTTGTGTATATGCAATAAATTTGGTGGTACATTTGGACACTCACAACCCTGAGAGAGGGGTGAGGGCAACAATAGTATGCTATGATTCCAATTAGAAATGTTTACATGTGTCCAGTGGACACGTGTGTGAAATGGACAGCTATGTATAGGGCGTGCTTTTTTTGCGGGAACAGACTGTCCTTTTTTTCTTTTATTTTTAGGTGATAGTGGGATGTTGGGGAAGGAATGTAGGTATGATCAGGGAGTATAGGTTGTGTAGGATGACAGATAAGACAAACAAGATGCATACAGGGGTGGTATATGACACATGTGGGGGGGGGGACACCTTGGATGGGGATGGGTGTTTGGAAGTCGCAAGCACATGAACCCACAAATGGATACAGTGGGAATGAGGTCCCCACCCATGGGCAGTCACCACTGCACCTTCACAGTCCAGAAGGATGGCTGTGCTGGGTGCTGTGTAGGAGGGGCAAGCTCACCCCCTAGTTGTGCCACACCGCACTCAAGCTGGTGTAGGTGGTCTTGAATCTCCCTGTCAAGCTCCCTACACACCCCAGCCCAGACAGTACCATGGGTGACAGGTTCCTGTCCACTCCTGCTCCCTGGGGGGGCTGAGCCCCATCCTCTATGGTGGTTCCACCCAAAGGTGGTGCAGGGCCAATGGAAGAGGAGGTCCTGGGCTGGACCCCAGATGTGCTGGTGCTCGGTGCCATGGCCAGCTGAGGTGGGACAAGTGGGTCTGCTGGGACCGGCCTTCCCATACGAGCTATGTCGTAGCATGTTTAAGGCAGATATGGGTTAGTAATAGTCAACAGCATTAACGATTAGTTATAACAGCATGCGTAGGTATTCCCATTAGCCAGGGAACCAGATATAAAATAGTCGCAGAACAGGCAGAATGCATGCATATATATGGGGAAAAGTGGCTATTACACCAACATGCAGGTTTCCTTGATGGCAACAGGCCTCCAATATGGGAGTATTTTAACACGGCATATGCATAGAAACAGATGTGAATTTTTATAAACCAATATGACATATGTTCCAAAAAGGTTAGGAGTGTAGACATACCAAATGAGTTGTGTCAATCGGTTATTTTTGCAGATATGGTAGGGGTGAGAGAAAGAGAGTTCAATTAACAACTTATAAATCCTTGTAGTTTTCACAACATTTGTAGTCACTGCAGTGGTCAGTCCCTTACATGTATTATTACACTACCCAATGGCATTATATTGTACAATGGTATGTTTGTAGATTAGTATGTACAGGACCTGTGTCTTACGTACAGGCTTGACAAGATGCAGGTGTTAATGCAACATGTTTTGAGACTGCTCTCATACACTTTGGTTGAGATGCTGGGATGACAGGTATGTTTGCATGTACATTCTCTGACTATGTACAAGTCTGACTATCAGTCATATGTCATTAACAGCTGCCTACATTTCTTGGATCATCACACTAATTTGCCAAGGGGACAGGGCAAAAGGCAGGTGATGTGGGCTATTTATCAGGACATACTGGGCAGATTGGAACAGTTGAGGGGTATGAATATGCATACCACTGTCTATTTGAGCATTCTAGCATAATCTGTAAAGTTGTTAAGTGTAAATATGCATAAAGCTTTCTCTCTGAACATTCTAACAAACTGTGTGCAGTTGTGTGGAATGATTATGCATACAACTTACTAGCACTCCTGGGATCCAAAGCCCTGCTGTGTGTAAAAAAAGCATTACAGTTAAGATCACTGTACACTGTGCTATTAGGCAATTGTTGTGAGGCTTTGCAATGTATTTTGTCTAATATGACTGACCTGTTTGCACTTCCAACATTGCTATACAGCACTTCCTACACATTTTATCTGCATACCACAGTGTGGGTAGCACAGCTTGCTACAACATACTGTTTAAAAACTGCAACAGTACAGCAACATATGACTGCAGAGTAAACAGAACCAATGCAGGGGTTACACCTTTATTCGCAGCATATTACACAATTCTGTATACTGGTACAAGACTTTCTGAGACTCTTACATTTATTTGTTATGACAGTACATGCAGGCTATTTACTAACCTGCCTCACGACCCATCCCTTGCAGCCTAGCATCATAGGCTTGCTGGCTTACAGCACACTCATTTGCAGCTGTCAAAGAAGTACAGTGATATTTAGCCATACCTATCCATAGTATACACAAGCTAGGCAATTATTTACTACGTAGTGGAAGGAGTACTTTCTCAGTGCTGGGGCATTCTGCATCTGCCTTGCTTCCTGGATCCACTGTTCCAGGAAATCCTCCCTCCAAACCTTCAGGTCTGCATGGTGGTGCCTGACCTGCTCACCTGTCCGGGGGATACCTGTGGCACTAGTGAGGTCACGGGCGAGACTGTCCCAGGCCTCCATTTTGTACTCCAAGCTCTGGTACTGGCCCTGCAGTAGTCTCCTGTCATGGTGCTTTACCAGGAACCATACCATGACTTTGGACTCTTGGATGCCCCAGCGCTACGCTCCAAATTGAGTGCTTTCTCCCACTCCAGCCATTCTGCCTTCAGGGTGATGCTACAACCAGTTATGAGCCGTATTCCTGCTTCTTCGGTTTAAGTAGGGCCGGATTCCTGCAGTTTTCTGTAATTGGCCAGTTTCAAAAAGGCTAAGCTATGGGCACACCTGCTTACTTCAGGTTGGCACTGCTTAAAGAGGTGCACCTGTGGGCATATTGTATCGGCTTCCCTACACATTGCTTACAATTACTTAGTTGGGCTGTGCTGCGGTTAGCATTGCTTATTGGGTATCTAGCATTATATTTGCCTTTTGTCAATGATGTGTTATTCATTACAGGTTATATATGTGTCTGGTGTCTGTAATTCTTGTGTACATACACTGTATGGGTTCCTGGGGACTTCAAAACTTTATTACAGTGACATCTCCACCCTATGTTCACTGCAGTACTCCAATTCACATATTTATGTTCTGTGGTGGGTTATAGAACATTACACTGTACATAGATTCAGTTCACATGTTTGATTTGATTTCCCTGTGCTGAGGATTTGTTTGCTGATACCTCCTTTATATGTATTGCTATCATGGTGTAGTGGTTAACTACTGTGCCTGTGATGTATAGGGTACTGAGTTCTAGCCTTGCAGAGGCTGTTTATTTTGTTGCTGAGCAGAACATGAGCCATTGGGTACAGAGTGATTAAGCCACTTTAAAGCAGTTTGAGTGGGTGTGTTCATGTTTGTGCGATGGTAACCTGTGCTATCTTCGGATTACAGTTTCTTAAATTCAGTTAGCTTCTACTATGCTTAATGTGTTTGGGCACTGCTTATACCCACGCAAAATCACTTAGACTTGCTTACTGGTACCTATATATGTTTACTACTAATTATTTGTGCTACACCTACTTACTAGTGCCTTATTCATTATGACACTACCACTTTGATTACATGACATTAGTTAAACATTTCATGCAGTACTCCAGTTCACATTTACATGTTATTATGTAGGTTATACAGCAAAGAGATGTATAAATATGCTCATATACACATGGAAAATGATATGTGCTATAGTGGGACTCAAACTATGAATGTCTGTTTGGTAGGCGGATGCTCTAACCACCACACTATTGATGTTAACATTAATTATGCATTTTTTTTCTATTTGGATGATTTAGATGTGCAAGGTACGCTAAGCAGAGGGCAGAGACATGCAAATACGCTGCACTTCGCTTACACTTTCAATAATGAAGCAATAAAAATGTAAAATAGGGACACGGGGAATCGAATTGTGATAGTTCTAGGGACAGGGGATCAACATTCCACTACGTGCTTGTGTGTTTACTACTTTGATTTTATTTCAGTGTTTGTGGACACTCTTGTATGCTTAACATACATTTCAGTATCCACGGACACTGAATTAATTGCTTACTATTAGAGGCAAGCGCTAAGAGTAAGCATTGTAGGTTGTGCAACTGTGGGGGCATGTTTAAGCCTCCATAGAGCACTTTGATATGCCCCCTGCACTCACACACATTTCCTGTGCACATCGAGGGTGCGGCAGCACGCCCTAATAAATATTCATATGGTGCTGCTGCACCATCTGTAAGGAGGACGCTTGGTGCAAGGCTAAAACCGTCCTTGCACCAAGCTTCATGAATCCCGGGGAATGTCATAAGCTTTGATAATGATTATTCATCTTCTGTTATAGCCAAAAGAAAATGTTTCCTGCCAATGCTTGAAGAACCAAATAAAGTCTCATCTATTATTTCCAGCCAGATTAAAAATCTTTTTCAAGATGGTCAAAAAATGTTTGATAACCTAGAAACTGCCATCACTTTTATTAAGACAAGAGAGCTACTTGATATAATAGAAGAATTGGATTGGGCAAATGTCAGTCTTAAAGGAAATGCAGATAATAGTTCTTGGAAGACTTCTGAACATAAAAAGAAACTCAAGAATTAGTGAATATTAGAAAGTTCTGCACTGGCTTTCTTTTGATCAAAATTAATTTTAGAACCCAGAAGTTGGGGAGATGAAAATGGTTCAACAGGTGAATTTTTCTTGTATAAGTCTTTTTCTTTTGCATGATATATTACTGTTTCTATGACATTTTTAAAGCATAATATTAGTAAATTTAGGTTACTTTGTTATATGCAGCTTGATAATTATAGTAAGTGAATGCTACTTATTTCATCTATTATTTTCTTGTTTTATTTGATGATCATTAATACTGATGCTCCTTTTACTTGGAGAATGGTATCCGTGGTGTCTTGGTGACTTAAACAAGTATGGAGACTCAAAGATGGCAAAATGAGGGTCTCTGGTATTGTAGAAATTATTTTTTGTTACCTTTGCTGTTTTCGAAGGAGGTTTTGATGGATATGGTTACTGTGTTGTTGCTTTTTTAAACATATTTTTGTCTCGATGATGGTGTTCATTGGTAGTTGTGGTGATGGACACTGGAGGTGCTTTTGGTAGACTGATGTGGCTTGGTTTCAGGCTTGGGTGTTTGGCGAAGGCAGGGACTATGTAGATGTAGTGGTTTTTTTTCTGTTTTTTGGTATGTGATTTTGAACGGATGATTTCTGTGGAGCTACTGGTGGTGAGATTCCTTGATTGCCTGGATATTAGCAAGTTTTGAATTGGATGTTGTTTGCTATAGAGAGATTGGTGATTTGTTGTTGGTTGATGCATTGGTGGTGGTCTAGTAGTTTATTGGGCCTGAAATATATAATCTGTGATATTTATTGTATTAAATGTGAGTCCTTTTTTTTTTTTTTTTTTCTCCCGGAATTTCCGCAAGGTAATCTTCTCTTTTAGCAGTGAAAAGTTGCTTACAGTTTCCTTCCTGAGCCTCACAGATATGATTTAAAATACAGACATGCGCTGCGATCACATCACAGCTGGTAAACATGAAAATGGAAAGAAGTGTCATTTCCATGGAGATGTATACCTTGTGGTTTCTGAGCTGAGGAACTCCACAACATAGATTAATAATCAGAATAGCTGGTCTCTAATGCCATCGAGAGGAGAAAAGAGAGAAACGCAAGTAAGTGAGCTGATCAACATGCCTATATCGTAAAAATATTTATTGACTTTACAAGACATTTTTGTTTTTTTGTTTTTTATTGTTGGCATGGTTACACCAATATAGATATATGTGTTTTTGCTGTTCCAGTGACACAAGTGATCTTGGTTTGAGAAATGACTGGTGCTACTAGAAAGGATCAGCTGAGAAAAAGGCCTGTCAGTTTACATGCAAATCTTTGTCATGAAAAATCAGTAAATTGCTTAGACAACTGTTCATACAGTCAGCATGATTTAGTCATGACAGCATTACACACACACACACACACACACACACACACACACACACACACACACACACACACACACACACACACACGCACACATGCACACACATGTAAACACGTGCACACACACACAAACACAGACACACACACACATGCACACATGCACACACGTGCACGCACACACAAACACACACACAAACACACACACACACACACACACACACACACACACACATGCACACATGCACACACATGCACGCACACACAAACACACACACACACACACACACACACACACACACACACACACACACACACACACACACTGTAGACTGGAGCATGAGTAAAAAGGGTGAGTTGACCAGTGCAATTTTCCAGTTAATGATAAATAAATACACAAATAAAAATTTAAAATAATGTGAGGCTGAAGCATTGTGCAGCTGACATATAATTTCCCTCCATATTACATATTTGTAAGAACTGAAATAACTATCAAAGAGATATAGGGTTGTGATCTTTTGGTCTGTGAAGATGCCACTGTGATGATAGTATGTGTCATGGAAGCCACATATGCCTGGATACATTTATAACAGCTGCAGAATTTGCTTATCTGGTGGTATTTGGATGGTGACGTCATGACATACAGAAATATATTTAAATTCAGCAATTCATCTTGTAATAAAGTCACATGCTTATCACTTATAACAGCACACGTGTATTGACCTGTCTTCATGAAGCAAAGAAAACAAACAAATAAATAAGTCCTTCCACCTGTCAAACTATATATAATACCAAGATGGTACTTCAGGTATTCAGTTCAATCAACTTTTGCTGTTTCTCCAGCTGATAGCATTTAGCAACAAGTAGTCTATAAATCACAATAAACCATTTTGTACTCCTCTGATCTGCTTTGGTACAGAACTTTCTGAACTGGGTAATCTCTAGATTCTTAGGCTTTATTGAGATATTCATGTCTTCCACAAACAAGAAATGCAGTAGTGGCAACAAAATGAAGTGGTGGAGACATGTATTTTGGAAGTTGACTAGACAGGAAGAGCCTGGTTCATTAATCAGTATGCACTTGATGGGGATGCATAGCAGCTGTGTCGTTTTGTGGTCATACAGTACTGGGGAGCATTGTTTTATTTAGCATCTTGTAAGTAAATGCAGTGTGTTCTAACCTGGATGGGTATCTAGTTTGGGGATTGTAAGACAGGGAGAGATCAGGTCATCATTGGGTGCATATACATTGCAATTTTATTGCACTGTTAGTGGGAGCACAATATCCTGTTTATACCTCAGTGATGGTTTACTGTAGGTTGGCCACATTTATACTGCATTCTAGCTATCTCAAAAAACAGGTTTTTATTAAAGAAGTCCATGATTTTGTTATGGCCTTTGTTTTGTCTTTATGACATGTGGTTGGTCCTTATGATATTATAAACTCAATATGACTTACATAAAGAGGAATTTTCACATTGCATTTATTTAGTGAAATTTTCAACTTTGTACAATAAATATCTATAGAAAACTGGAGTATATAAACTCAAATATCAAACATACATACCACTAGAAATATACACACCATTCTTTTTTATTTTATATATATATATATATATATATATATATATATATATATATATATATATATATATATATAGCATATGATGACGACACAATATTATTGATATATTATTTCATAAAATCAAAATGAGACAGTTACATTTAATTTGTTTTAGTATGTTTTTTGAATGATTATTTACAAATGTATTAGATGTATTTTATCTATAATCTTTCTTTTTTAGTCACATATACTGCCTAATAATGTAAAAGTATACAACAACATATATATCTAGGCAGGGATGAGAAGAGTGATGTTACTAGATAGAGGGTCAATTTGAGTGATAGATGACACTCGGATTAGGAGTTTTTAACTCCAGGGGGTGTTAGAGAGTATTTTTGTTATTAGTATATGTTGTAAATTTATTTTAATAGCTGTTATGATGTTCACTAAGTTTCACACAGTTGAATTTGATATAAGCATATCTTATTGGGAAAATGTTTTATGTAGTTCATATACAACTTTTAATTGTATTCCTTATAGTCAATTTTTATTGTGTTCTGAAACATGGAAAAATGGAAAAAATTAGTCAACAAATATTAAGAAATATAAACATTTTATAGCATCTTTATATTGTATATCATTAAAAATTAATGGATTAAATAAACCTAAAAAGAGAAGAGCTTTGAATAAGTATCTTAAACTACATAACTCTCAGCTAATATTTCTCCAAGTAACTCATTTATTAACTGAAGATATTACAAAATTGGATACCAAATCTTATAGAATTTTGATTAGCTCTGAGCACACACAAAAAAGAGGAGTGGCCATTCTATGGAAAAATACATTACCTATGTCTAAAATAATTAATACATATAAAGATAATAAAGGGATGTTATCTTCAGTTGTTATAGAATTTAATAATAAAATTTTGACTTTAATAAATATATATTGGATTCTTGGCATTGGACTAAAAACAGTAAAACAACGTATAGACCATATAGTACAGTTTTCTAAGGGTAATATTATTCTAGCTGGAGATTTTAATTGTATTTCAAATATAAAATATTCTAGTACTAATGGCAAAAGGAAAATTCCAGCAATAGCTAAATTATTAAACAAATTCTCAGATCCATACATGCTGAAGGATATTAATAATTTTGCAGATGCTAAATCATTATTTTATACATTCTACTCACATAGACATAATTCATATTCAAGAAAAGATAGGGTTTTAATTTCTAATAGCCTAACTGATTCTCTATAAAGCTCAAAAGTGATTTAATGTCCTCTTTCAGATCATAATTCCATAACTTTTGACCTTATAGTATTTCTGCCTTTAATGTTCAAATTAAGAGGATACCAGCATATGCAACTAAACTAAAAGACTTTACAAATTTTATCTCTACAGAAGTTCAAATTTTATTGAACTTAGTAACACACCGGAAACTTCTGAAATATATATCTGGGATGCTTTAAAAGCTTACCTATATGGTAAAATTATTGATTGGTATAAAAAGAAAAGAAACCCATGGGATAAAGAACTTTAAGACATACAATCAAAACTCAATAGTTTAAGGCTTGATGTTTCAAGAGACTTAGATAAGAAAGCTAGAATAAATGAAATAAATACTTTGAATAATATTTAGATATATTAAATCATAAAACCATGATTACTTTAGAGAAGTTTAAACTTGAAAATGTTTCTATAAATCCTATATCTATGAATATTCTAGCTAACAAAACTAAAAGGTTCATACAATTAATCAAATTAATGAAATATATTATCCGACAAAAAGAAAAAAATGGTTTCTCGTTAATCTAAAATATTAAATGAGTTTAGAGATTTTTTCTTAAAAAATAAATCAATCTAATACTATGATTAATGGTACAAAGGATATTCAATCATTTATCAATAAAAACATAAAAAATAAATTATCAGAAACACAAATAAAATTCATAGATAAACTAATATATTTTAAAGATATACACAATCAAATTACTAAACTTAAGCAAAATAAAGCTCCTGGTAATGATGGCATAATTTCTGAAATCTATAAAATTTTACCTACCAAGACTTTAACTTTGTTACACACAGTATTCAACATAGCTCAAAATAAAAACATAATACCCCCTTCTTGGAAGTATACGTTTATCTCACCTATAATAAAGCTTGATAAAGACCCTACAAAATGTTCTTCATACAGACCCATTTTGTTGTTAAATACAGATTATAAAATGTTTATATCTACTTATGCTGACAGACTTAAACATTTTTTACCATCCCTGGTAGACATGGACCAAACAGGATTTATAATTAATAGAATTCCTATGATAACATTAAACGAACAATAATTTTAAATGTATCAGTGAAAATCTTAAAGAATAATTTAACTATAGTCAGTTTAGATATCATCTGTGTTTTTGACTCAGTTAATAAAGCATATATTTTCATTTTATTGAAGGAGTTACATTTCTGTAATAGTTTTATTAATCTTATCACTCAATTATATAATGGAAGTCAAGCCTATATAAAAATTTGTACAAATGTATCACAGAATATACCTATTGTAAAAGGGACCAGGCAAGGGTGCACTTTATTTCCTCTTTTGTTCACATTAATTATGGAACCTTGGGCAAACTTAATAAGAGAAAATAGTAATATAGACGTTATAGACTAAACTCTAATGAAACATCAAAAATTCAAATGTTTGCTGATGATGTATTAATTACCCTTGGTGGTAATAATCCTACCTTGCAAGAATTGTTCAAGAACATGGCTATATTTCAAAAAACTCTGGCCTTACTTTTAATAACAGTAAAACTCAAATCCTACTAATTGGTTCAAAGAGTTATAGTGTACAAGATGAATATAAAAAATATATACCTCATTCTCAAAAAATAACATATTTATGTATAACTACTAATATTAATGACATTTTACAAATAAATTATAATAAAAATATATCAACTATAGAGAGTTTAATAAGTAAATGGAACAAAATTATTTTCACAATGGATGAGAAACTTTCCATTATAAAGATGATATTGCTTCCAAAAATCTTGTATATAATGCAATCTATATCTATTCCCCCTACTAACTCTTTAATAAAAAAAATTAACACACTGATTAAAAAATTTATGTGGCATCCAATTAAACCTAGAATTGCATTATCTTATCATATGTATAGTTGGGAAAATGGAGTCATATCTTTACTAAATCCAGAAATTTACTCAATCTTATCAGTAATTAAAACAATTTCCTATCTTATAGACAGAGTATTTAGCAAAATGGAAAGATATTATATTACATTTATCTCAGAATACTAAAAATAAAGTTAATACTCATCTATCAAAACTAGTAAATAACTCATTTATATGGAGTTTAAAGGGTTATTTTTCCAATTATTCCACTCAGACGTTTAAATCTACATATGTAATTTTAATCCTAAAGACCTTTAAGAATTATATATTTAGGTTTAGAATGTTTGAGAATTGGTTGTTTCTCATCTTCCCTGTTGCCTATACACAAGGGATATTTTTCTCTACAGATTATTCTAAAATGTCACTATTTAAACAAAAACATTTAATATTTTGGCATCAATTGATAAATAAAAATGAGGTAAAATATGTTAATACTCTTATAGAAGAATATAATTTTGATACTTTACTTTGGTTAGATTTGCAAGAATTTAGAAAATATATTCTAGATAAACTAGATTTAATTCCCACAATTGCTAAGAATTCAATACCCAAACTTATTCAATATTTGATTTTATATATCCAGCATAATCTATCAGTTAAGAATAGTGTATCATATATTTATAAAGCAATTAAATAAGATTTAGATGTATAATCAGATAATTATTGGAATTCATTTTCTGTAATCAATAATTGTATTCCTTCAGAGAAAGGCAAATTTAATTTTCTTCAGTCAGCCAGCTAAACTACTTATTCACTTAAATGGAGAATCATCACATGGAAATTTTTACATAAATCATTTCTCACTCCACAAAAAATAAGTAAGATAACTAAAGAAGATATTGTTTGCTGGAGATGTAATACAGAAATAAACACTGATTGGAGTCATATATTTTGTGATTGTTTATTATTAAAGACATTTTGGAAAGAAGTTAATATTTTTTACAGGCAATATTTACATACAACTTTTTTCTCACCAAATCACTTGTACTATTCAACACACCATTTCCAGACTGTATAAAGAAAAGCAAATATTCTTTGCTTTGGTCTATATTGTCCGTTGCCAGGAAAATAATTACAACAAATGGAGGTCTTCATCTATTCCTTCACTTAAAGAATTTAAAGGTCTTCTCTTGGAAATATCTAGGTTAAAAATGTTGACTATTAAATCCAAATCTACAAGGAATGCAAATGTATATTACCAATGGAAAAATATACATGAATTATTAGTTTATTAGTTAAAGAACTAGATTAATGTATTAATCTTCCTTTGTATCTTCTCTTTCTTTTCCCTGCTCATTGTATATAGTTCTTTATTATGACTATTATATTAATGTTTTCTATTTTTAACTATTGTACTCCAAAAAAAAAGTTCAATCTTTTTCAAAATATTTGTTCATTACAATAATGTTTTCAATAAAGCTGTTTAAAAAAAAGGAGCAGTGCAGCTTAAGACTCATGGGTTGCATCTGGTAATAAAGTATAAAGAAAGCATATAAGAAATCCTTTATTTGTTTAAGATGTTTGAGCACATCAAGCAATTGATTAAGATATCTGAAATTTCTAATACATTATCAAATCAAAATCAGAGAGAGCATTTTCTATCATGTCAATATGAAGAAATAATTTTATTTAATTTGTTTATCATGGTAGTGCACTGATCACAATATGCCATTTGCAGTCATAACCTGGATTATGATTATTATATTTTTTTTATAATGGGGATGAATTCTTATGTGTACAAGGCTTAATGTTTAAAGGTGACTAAATTGCCATTCCTGTACAACTTCAAGAGGTAGTTCAGTCTAAAATTCACAAGCTGCATCTGGTATTAACAAAGTGTAAGGAAAGGATAAGGTATGACCTTACTGGTCTAAGATATATGATGGCATTATACATCTGATTTGAATAAATTAAGTCTCTAATATTGTTCATTTCTCTAATCCAGCAAGGCACATTAATTACATGAAACTACCTGTCATCATGTCACCACACTGTCTTTATAATATAATATCATTAAATTTAATTTTTTGTTGTGGCAGATGATGGTATATTAGATAATACTTGCCAATGCATTATTCAGCAATTCTGCAATTCTGTTGAACAATGATAGTTTAAGCATACTGTCTTGAGTCTAAGATGGATTCAGTGAGACTTGCATAGCATATGGCTGAGATTGCTCTTAATTTCATGAGAAACCATGACAGTTATGATAAACTGGAATGTTTTATTTTTATATGAGTATAACAGTTTATATATTCAACTTGTGGGATTCTCACCAACAAAATGATTTATTGTTGTATAAACCAGATCACAACTGCCAACTTCTTATTCAGTTCTATCCAGAAAATCAAAATAATGTTGTAGACTACTGAAACTTAGACAATGCAGACAAAAGGTTTGCTGTGTTAAATTAAGAAACCATTTTCCACATGTGTGAAGGACAGAAAATGAAAAGATAAGTATGCATTTAAGACTTATTTTTGAGAAAAGTAATTTATCTCCTACAATTCTGTTTCACTTTGTTCAGCTGTGTTAATTCTACATCCACTGCCTACCATCAGGCTTTGCTTCCTTTCTCAAGGAAAGACAGGCCAGTTAGTCATGGGGTATATTTGAGAGGACTCATCTAGTTGTCCAGGGTTAGCTTGAAGGAAGTTATTGAATCATATTTCTTAACATACAGAGGATATTTACTCCAAAGTAGGAGAAATCTCTAGGTTATTAATCTCTTTCCAGTATGCTCTGTTTATCTGCTGATGAAAATATACATCTCTGGTTCTAGTGTTAGCTGCACTGCTTGACTTGTCGAGATATAGGAGAACAAGAGAGACCAGGTCTCTATTGACATGTTAAGTAAGGCATTGGCTGCCCCTCAAGAGTCTATAAGACACATAGTACACAGACAGGAATTCTAGTCTGTCTTTGAAAATAAGGTTCTTAAGACTAGTTAGAAACCTAAGACTAGTTAGAAACCTTTGTGTTTTTTCTAGTCTGTTGATATATCTTGTGATGTACATCTGAAAGGGAGTGTTGGACTGTATAATAGATGTGATCAGATTAAATATTATGGATAATAAATAATATTGGATGTTAGAATTAATAACATTATATTAAAACAAAGCATTACATGTCACTCAATTTTGAAAAAAATATATATCTACATACTCTGCTTATCTTAAGTTTTATATGTCTTATGTGAGACCAGCTTTGGAGTTTAACTCCACTTTTTGAGCTTATTCTAAATGTGATCTTTAACTTCAAAAAATGTGCAGAGAAAATTCACTAAGAAAAGTGTTTGCTGTAAACATCAATCTTATAAGAATAGGTTGGAACAACTTGGTTTGTTTTCAATTAGCTATCACTGACGTAGAGGACATTTGTGTCTGCCTTTTTGAATGGTTCATGATGATGAGATAGAATATAATTAAGCATGGAGTTATTAAATAGGGAGAAGATATCTAGGGGATCCAAAAATACTTTAAAACTTGATAAATGCAGAACTGGTAACACATATGAGTTTAATATTTCAATCTCTTGCTAAACTTTAGAATAAGTTAACACTGACAATAAGACATTATCATATTACTAATACTATTACTCAGTTTAAAACTTCACTGGAAAATGGTTTGTTCTTGTAGTCTGTATTTGCATCCTAAATGACCTTTCAGACCTAAACACAGTTCTCAAAGTGATGAAACTATGACATTTAGAGATTTCATTACATAGTTATATAAGGTTCAACCATCTCATGTCCTTAAATATGGTAATGTTTGTTACAGGAAATATGATGGTTCAGAGAGTATATGTTACAAGTTAATGGCGCAGCCTATCTTGTGAAGGAGAGATTACAGGAGTGGAATAGGAAGATGCAATACATCTGAGAACCACGTCAACATATTTTGGTGTGTAGTGAGTTCACTAATTATTTGAGCCAAACAAAAAGTAAAAAGTCCAAAAGGGAGGTTTCCACACTATTTTATTAAACCAATTTAGAGCTCTAATTCAAAGTTAGACTGGATTTCATCAGAATCATTAAAATCAAAATGGATGGTTTTATACCATAATATCAGTCACATGGTACACAATATTAATTAGATGCTTGCCATTAAAACCATTTTTAAAAAGACAGTACACAATAACCAAGAAAAAAAAAACTTTTTACAAGAACTAAACTTTAAATATCAGTGTTGAAAAGTTAAACCAACATATATTTATATAGATACACTTGATAAAACATAAATATTATTGTACAGCAATACAAAACTTCAAAGAAAAGCCATGTAAAAAGCCAGTTTTACAAAGCAAAGGTAGCCTTCAGTTTTAAAGCACTGATGATTGAAGTTGTTTAATTTAGCCCAGGAAATCAGTAGCATTACTTTATAGCTGCCACTGCAATTCTTTGTATTCTAAGAAGTTATGAGCAGGTCCTTCTCTTTCCCCCAAGTTCGACTGGTCAAGAACCAAGAATTTGAAAGAGTGGGAGCTGTGTCCCTTGATGTGTTTACACAGGGCATTTCTTTCATTATTCTGTTTTTATATCATAATAATGCTGATATAGTCTAGCTCTTAGGGTCCTTTATGTTTTCCCCATATAGAACCTACCACATGATTGGCACTTTGCCACATAAACCACAGCTTTACTACCACAGTTAAATTTCTGTTTAGGTGTTACTTTACCATAATTCTCAAGAATAAAACTAGTACCCTCCAAAATGAAACAACAGTGGGAACAGTGATTGTTCTTTGGCACTCTATCTTTTCCCCTTGAGGTATTAGTCCTTTCTAGTTAAGATTTAAAACAAGTGTCCATCCTGTATACAATTTTAGGGGATCACACCTACAATCACAGTGTATTCCGAGTCTATACAAAAGAGGCTCCAGTTCTTTTCTATGACGGATTTAATGTTGAAAAATTTATGTTAAAAGGCAATGCTAGTGCTTTGTTGTATACCCCTTGGGTTGTCACATTTGTCTCATTGTTGATCAGCTTGTTCAACCCTCCAAGCAGTGGGCTGAAGTGTCCTGAAGTTCTTTTGTTTTTAACTTCAGTGAAAATGTCACTCAAAAAGTGTTCATAGTACCTTCTACATATTAATATACTTTTCAGGTCCTTACCTTCTTAAACATGTTACTGGCCCACTGGAAGAATAATTACATTTTTACAGCTGAATTTCGGAACAGCTTGTCTCTCTATGGTCATTATTTGGATGATATTATTTTATTTTGCACAGATTCCCATGACAGACTAGAGCAATTTTATGATTATTTACAGGCATCAACTAATTTTTTAAGGTTTACCATGGAAGTGCAGACAAAAAGGGTTGATT
Source organism: Protopterus annectens (assembly GCF_019279795.1). Classification (NCBI taxonomy): domain Eukaryota; kingdom Metazoa; phylum Chordata; order Ceratodontiformes; family Protopteridae; genus Protopterus; species Protopterus annectens. The sequence goes on from NC_056731.1 coordinate 1,302,804,120, forward strand.
ATTTGGACATATTCATCTCAAAAAATAGGAAACTCACACAGTTTGAATCAACTATATACAGGAAGCCCACTTATTCTAACTATTTGCTGCATTTTGATAGTTGGCAACCAACACATTAAAGAAGTCCCTTGTCAAGGGTCAATGTGTAAGCTTAGCTCACATGGTGGCGAATGATTTTACATTCAGCAGTGATTGTGAAAAGTTGAAAATTATGTTAGTATCCTGAACACTTTTTGACTGGCCCTCTACTCCTCTCTATCTACTCCTCTACTGGAACAAAAACTGACCCAACAAATCACGCCAAACTCCTAGGAGTTACAATTGATAGACTAAAATTTGATACACACATCTCCATAGCAGTCAAAAAATTCCATGCCAAACTAGGCACCCTCTACAGGGACAAACCTTACCTCACTCCCCAAGCCAGACTAGCCATTGCTAGAGCCCACTTACTATCTTCCCTACTCTATTGTTCACATATTTTCACTAACTTATGCAAGACTGACATTAATAATCTAGAATCTTGCTACAACAAAATAGCTAGGTTTGTAGCCAATCACCCCCATTAAAACACATCATTGCTGATCTCTCCAGCACCTCAACTGGCTGGAACTTCCCAACCTGTTAACTCTAAACCAGCTTGCTATTGCCCACAAACTCTTACACAACCCAAGCAACTGCCCTGCCCTCACAAACTTGGTCCAACTCAATATTAACCACATGTCCCTTAAATCCTGACAAATTACTGCTAAAAATTACCCAGTCACACAACTATTATGGTGAATCTCTCTATTCCAGTAATGCAGCCAAAGTTTGGAACACTCTACCCGAGTTCATTCACACAAATGCTAACATCTCATCTTTCAAAAAAAGTCTAAAAGAATATCTCACCAGCAGATGGATCTGCCCTTGTACTTCATCGGAGTAACACCTTCCTAATGTCTTCTCAACTCTGCATTCTCCTTCACCTCAATCAACTATAAGCTGCTTGCTAGTGTTAGTTGAGTTTCTGATAAACATATTTGTACTACTGTAAACTTCAATATAATGTTCCTAGAACTATTTGTTTTTTGCATAACATCTTTGATTATTGTATTACTGGACTGTGACTTTTTAACTACTGTGCTGTTGAATTTTGCTTTACTAGCTACTGTTTTATTGTTTTCCTTGTAATTGTTAATTTGTCTGGAGCTTTTCTCCCCAGGTCTCCACTGAAAACAGGCTACTGGCCCAGTGGGGCACTACCCAGTTAACAAATGTAAAATAAATAAATAAATAAATAAATAAATAAATAAATAAATGTCTTTGTAGCCACACATACAACAGCGTGTTTCAGATGCAAGGGCACCTCAAGATTAGGAAACATGATATTGATACTCCTGCCATTGAGAAGAGTCATCTTAATATGGTTCACCTTATGGTCACATGAATTTGCTAAGCTGGAATGTCCATTAGGTAGACTCTGCCTAAAAAGTCACTTTGGGGGCAGTACAGGGTTTTAATAGTATGTAGAAAAGTTGTATGAGATATGCATGTCATTCCTAGCAAAACAAGTAGAATTTTCAATCCTTTCATCACAGGTTGATCGATCCAATTGTTAAGCCACTTACTTTCTCAATATTTCTAGGCATCATTCTTGGTGAGGGAAGGATTACACTCAGAATTAGAGTCTTTACTGTATTTGTATCTATCACAGACATATACATATGCACAGACATATACATTTCTGACATGTCTACTTTCATGTCCCTAAGGGATTTCTATACTCCGGTTATTCATTCCAACATAGACCACTACTATGTTGTAGTTAGACTTGTCTTAGGAGAGGGTTTTGAAGGCCTTTGTATTGCTGGGATCATTTCACTCAAAAGGCATCTACAGTAACTGTCTTTGCTCAGCATAGTTAGTGGGGAAGCTGTATATTTATCATTTGAATGACCACTTACTAAAGCATTTCTTTTGCTTGAAGCAAGTTTATGAATACTTGATTGGAAGGAAGTTGGATGTTATTGACTTGATGTAGGAGTGCATGTATCAATGTGCCTTCAGGCAGGCATCCCTTGCATAGTATGCTGATGACTCAACACTAGTATACTCATCAGGCTGTTTATCAGTACTCCTTGATAAAACACAAGAAACCTTTACCTCTGTTGAAAAATGGCTTCCCAATGCCCAGCTATTGCTTAATCTTAATAACAATACTTTTATTCCTACCCAAACTCATCTGAATTGTAAATCTTGCTTTAAAATCTTCTCATTAAACAACACAAAATATAGAAGTTGTATTGTATACAATACAGTTTGGCGTTACAATTGATGACAAACACAAGTCTCAACTCCTTGTACAAAATTATATTAAAAACCTGATAAGAAACTTGATATGCTCAATAGACAGAGAAATACATTTTCTTATAAATTCCAACAAAATCACTCTAAATGCAGCATACTTCCTTCCTTCCTTTACTCATATATTACCCTATCATTAACAACCTGCAGGCCTCTATTAAGAAACAAACGTGAAACGTGCTATAACAAAGTTGCTAACTTTGCCACCAGGACCAACTATTATATGAATCACTGCCATTGTCCTCAAAATCTTAACTAACTTGAACTACCCAGTACCTGGATTTTGTCCAAACTGGCTACCACCTGTGATATCATATATAAACCTTTTACCTGCCCAACATTATTCTCTAGTCTATATCCTACCACCAAAGCAGGCCATTCATTCTCATGATAAATAATTCCTCTTCATCAACAAACCTCAAAAGTTATTAGAAACAGCATCTATTGTTGCTTAGTTACCATTAAGTGAAATAAGGGCTAATCCACTCCACCTTCACTCTGTTGCCTTACCCTACCCCAATTTCCACCGTCCCCTACATCAACTTAACTTATACATCCACAAATTCCACCCACACTAATAAATCCAGTCCAATCATATTGCAGCCTACAGGGATATTCTATCCCTGGCTCTCTGCAATAAATAACTTCAACCCCACTCCTATACACCTCTACTCAGCAAACCCTT